>NC_067250.2:215576407-215879437 GCF_019359855.2 Lolium perenne | reverse complement strand
ATAGCTTCAGCTCTCTGTACTACCGTTGAATTTGAAGTTCCGCCATGGCCTGTTGGGGTGATTTCGGTTGTTCTTTTTCCATTATTGTTACAGCTTAGCTGTGCAAGCCGATGATCCATGGTACATTGCATACCAAGATGAATCAACCCGGTGGTGTAGCCAGAGGATGGATTTGGAGGAGAAGGTGGCCAATTTAGGTGATGAATTGGCCCGTAAAAACCTGATGATATTCGAGCTGAAGCGTATTGTGGATGAAGAAAAGAAGAATTCAGAGCTTATTCGCAAGGAGAAGTTGAGAGTTGAGACAGATCTTGCCGTATTTGATCAAGTGGTAGAAAATCTAGAACATGAACTAAAAGTGATGGGAGAGGAGAAAAGTAGATTCATACGTGCGGTTTTATTAGGTGTCATCCCTGTCCTAGCGGTTATGTGGTTACAGTAGACGATTTAGTATAGAATTGTTATTCGGTAGATGGCTCTAACCACTTTGTATTTTGTTGTGGCTCTAAGCACGTATTTCGGTGTACAATTTCCTACTTGTGCTAAGTAATGTGCACGATAATTTTAGCAAGGGATCCCAAAAGTGAAAGCATGTACCAGCCTCCGGATCAAATACATATCAATATCTTCCCAATCAAGTTGGGATAGAATTCAAATCATACATACGGATGTACATGGACACATCAAGAACGTGAAGAAGCTTTTTTTGAGACGGAGGTAGTAGTTCGAATTTATAATAATTTATCCCAATTTGCGGCGTCGAACACGGTTGCGCAGCGATGGGCAAGAAAGGCCGGGACGACGGGCGGCTGAGGGGTGGTCATCTGCGCCATCAAACGTTGAAGCGATGTTATCGGCGATGGCTTCAATGTTCGTGGCATCGATGACCTTTGTCGGAACCGCCGCTGTCTTGGTGTTCTTCATCAGCGACGGATCTGCGGAGGGCTGGATCGGCGGCTTTGCAGCGCGGTTGTAGACGATGGCTTCAATCGTCTTGGCATCGATTCGCACTCTCGGCACCGGAAGTGAGACATCAACAGGCTCCGACATTGAAGGCTGGGTCTGCGCCGTCGAAGCGATGTTGTAGGCGATGGCTTCAATGTTCGTGGCATCGATGACCAGCATCCGGCACGGCCGCCGTCTTGGTGTTCTTCATCATTCAACAGATCTGAGAATAGAATCGAAAGTGAGACAGAGAGAGACATTTCAACTATTTTCGACGGTTAGATCCTCACCGGCACTCTTAGATCCACGGCGCACGCACGGTTAGATGCACGCCGCCGCACTGCGGTTAGATCCGCGCCGCCAGACGCCGACGACGCACGGTTAGATCCGCGCCGCCGCCGCGCCGTGACGCACGGTTAGATCCAGCGCCGCCGCACGACGGTTAGATCCGCGCCGCCGCACGCCGCCGCACGACGGTTAGATCTGCGCCGCCGCACGCCGCCGCACGCACGGTTAGATCCACGCCGCCGCGACCGCCGTAGTAAGAGAGGAAATACGAGAGAGGAGGATGCGTTGGAATATGCGATTGCCAGGGTTGGTAGGTATGTGCTCGCTCTTGTCTCCGTATGCGTCCATCGTGGTAGAGAGAGAGAGATACGGGCCGTCCGATCATAAATGATCGAACGGTGCAAGCGTTCGTTGAGCTTTCAACTAACCAAGATCCGTGTGACATACATCTCGACCAATCGAGAGATCAGCCGGTGAGTACAAGTTAGGAAAACCGAGTAGAACTAAGAGGGGGAAAAGTGAGGAAATGTTTATCGGAAGGGCAAAACTGAGTATGACTGAGTAAAACAAGTGGGCCCGGAGGGGAAAACTGAGTAATACTAAGTAAAACAGGGGCACCCAAATAATAAACGGACTAAGGGAAATTGAAGCTTTTGGCATAAAAATTGTAAAATTGTGTTATTTGAACAATATATTACATTTTGGCCGACTAGATATTGTTTGCAACTCAAAGATACACAAGTGTGACGAATTTGGACTCATTTGGACAAAGTTTGTAAGCATAGTGGGTATTTGGGAGGTGTATTGAGCAGAAAGCCACTGCATCTTCATATCTAGTAGCTCATGGACTAGGAAGTGGTTTTGAAGCTTTTGGCATATCTAGTATCTCTATATTTCCTTTTCCATTATTATTTCTCTAGGTTGTAGGTAACATAACAAGGCTCCATGGGAAGGTTCCACCATGTTTTGAATTATTTTGAATTGAACCCTAAAACCCTAAAACCCTAAAACCCTAAAACCCTAAAATGACAAATGTGGCTTAAATGTGGCATACAAATTGTTCATACAAATTCAAATTGTTCAACACAAAGGGATCCCCAATACAAAGGGAACCACAATACAAATTGTTCATACAAATTCAAATTGTTCAACACAAAGGCATCCCCAATACAAATTGTTCAACACAAAGGCATCCCCAATACAAATTGTTCAACACAAAGGGATCCCCAATACAAAGGGAACCACAATACAAATTGTTCATACAAATTCAAATTAGTTGTTCAGAATAAAATCTTTCTCTTGCTCCTGGTGTGACTCGCCGGGGCCACCACCTTACTCCGGGTAACCCTACCAGGGATATTACCGGTGTCTACCTTCCTTTTGCCCTCTTTCTTGTTCTTCTTCTTCTGCAAAGCTTGTGCTTTTTCTTCTGCCATGTACTCTTCGAAGTTAGCATCTATCATGGCCTTACTACTTTCGAGGCATTCTCGACTATACTGTTCCCTCTCCTCTAGACTCATCGGTTGAAGCCATTCTACATCCATCTGTTCCCTCTGCTCTCGATCCATCGGTTCAATCTCCTCATGTTCAATTGCTGCTTCAATCTCCTCTCGCATTTCTTGCTTCAATCTCCTCATGTTGAACTGCTGCTTCAATCTCCTCTGCATTTGCTGCTTCAATCACCTCATGTTGAATTGTTGCTTCAATCTCAAGTTGAATTGCTGCTTCATTCTCCTCTGCATTTTTTGCTCCCGCCTGATCTTCCATTCCAAAAGCTGGGTCAACTCCATTTTTACAAATCCTAGCAATGTGTCCAGGGATTCCACAACGTTTGCACTTACGTTTTCGAATCGGTGCACCACCCTCTGCACTAGCTCTGATCCTATTCTTCCTCGGCCTACCTCGCCGGTCTAGTCAATACTTGGAGAGTACGGTTTGAAGCCTGGATCGACTTTCATCCATTGGTCTTTTCCCAACAAGGTAGGAACATTCATAGCATATGCAGCCCTAAATTTGGCAACAGAGAAATACTCGACACATACCGATCAACTTCACCATCTTCACCCCCTATAACACTCATGAAAAACAATGCGTGTATGCGGGGTATCCCACGGATCTGCCATCCCCTACAATGGCATGTCCTATCAACCAAACTCACTGGATACCTCCACTGCCTGTTTTGACTGTCAGTGTAGGTTACCTCAGCCTCCATTCCTTTTCTGACGCATTGCATCCTCAATTGTTTTGCCCTCTCATGCAAAGACTTAATCAAAGATGGGAGCATGAGATGGCCAACATAATTTGTGGATGCAATTCTTTGACGCAGATCGATCTTTATCATGATCATCTCGCCTAATCTTATCAAATATTTGCCACAAAGATAAGCCCTTTCAATGACTTGACCTTTGAATTGAAACTCTCCGCAAGGTTACTTGTTACATAGTCTACCTTGCAAATTTCATTGAATTGGCTTCTTGACCACACCCTACCATGATGTTCATCCAAGTACTCCTTCACCCCAGGTTTTTGTTTATACAACACATCCAAATGAAACAGATGCTTCCTAGAGCTGCATGTGTATGAAGCTGGCCATAGGTTGTCAGTAAAAACTTTACCCTTGAATTTCTTTGTAAAATTCTGTACCAAGTGTCGCATACATTCCCTATGCTCCACTCCAGGGAATACTGCTTCTACCGCAGTCTCCAAACCTTTGCAAGCGTATGTGTGGATAACAAGTCCTGGTGGATGACCTATAAGATCGCGCAAATTCTGCAGAAACCAAGTCCAACTTTCCTGTGACTCAACCTCCAAAACCCCATAAGCAACAGGGAACATCCAATTATGTCCATCAACTGCAGTAGCGGCAACTAGCTGTCCTTTAAACCTGCCATGAAGAGCTGATGCATCCACGGCCAAATAAGGCCTGCAACCGTCCAAAAAGCCTTTCCAGCAAGCTTTGAAACAAACAAAAGCCCTTCTGAAACATTCCTTGTGCATTACCTTCCCGCTTTTCAATTTGTAGGGAACGTATGCTTGTCTATCGCTACAACACTGCTCGGACTAGCCATCTCCACTTCAGCTTTGAAAGTGTAAAGCAACTGAAAGCTTTCATTCCATGGACCATTGATCTTGTCAAGAGCCATTTCCTTTGCATAGAACATCCTCATGTAAGGTACTTCCATTTTATACTTCTCAACCACCTTTTTTACGAGTGCTGTTGGACCAAGTGAAGGATCTTCTCTCAGCCAATCTAGGATTATATCTGCCAACCACCTAGTCTTCGCTAGCTTTGTTTTCAGCTCTGGCTCTCCCCCTAGAGGTGGACACCTATGGATCTCCTTATTCTTCTTTACCTGAAACATAATGATAAGGGATGTCGGTAATAGATAACAAATTTTACACTCGTGATCTAAATACACAAGCTGGTTGGCGTAGTACCCGAACCAAGCTGCTTCTGCGCATTGTGGATGCATGCAGCCTAAACCTACACCTTGGGTATGGGCATTTAATTGTGAACCTACCTGGCTCACTTTTAACAACCTCAAAATTATTCTTAGTGAGAATGTGATATGTAGTAATTGCATTACGGCAGTCCATCATCGTTTGAAACACGGTGCCTTCTACAAGCTGGGGATTCTCCCTGTTCCACTCAATTGTAGGCAAGTCTTCACCTTCGTAATCGGCTAAAACGAGGCTGTCATCATTCTCATTCTTCTCTTCATCATCAGTGTCATCAAATCTGGCACCAAAAGCAATATCTTCCATGTATTGATCCTCCATTGCCTCGCTTCGCATCGATCTACCAATTCAGGAAACATCAACTCATCCTCATCATCTTGAGGAGGCTGATCCTCAATGTCTGCATCGTCCTCCACAATGACCGTACGAACGATCTGGCTACCACTAGCACTGGGGACAGATGGTGCTACTGTGGACCTACAAGGAGCGCCGCGGCGCACACTGTTAGAAGAGGCAGCAGCAGTAGAGAGACATGATGCCCGACCACCTGATGATGCCCCAGCACCAGAGAGAGATGATGCCCGGCCCCTGTCCACATGGATACGAATTTTACCGAACCGGCAAGAAGCATTCAAAGCAAAAAGAATTCCCAGATCGTCGTCGGAAATTAGTGGAACAAATCTTCCCTCCGTGTTGAAATATTCGAAATGAAGCTGCGTCGTAAGAGCTCCAGCTGTATCGAGCGCGAGATGTTAGCTTTCAAATCCCTCAACGAGATGGTGGTTGCAACCACCGCAGGGAAGAAAAACCCATTCTTATAGCGTTTAGAATCACGCGTATAGCTAGAATCCAGCCTAGCCACCAGCCGAAAAGCCAGCGCTGGATCAATCCTATTCGAAAAGCAACGCAGTTAGTTGCGCAACAACGATTGGCGCTCAAAAACTGCCTACTGTTAATTCACATAGGCAGACGATGCTTACCCAGATGGAATCCATGCGTTAGATCCCTCCGATTCCCAATCTTCTCCGCGGTTGACGCGAACATTTGGCACACCAGATGGACATACAAACTCCACGAAAGGGGTAGATCCAGATCTGGTGGAGGCGGAGCCCTCTCCGCCTCCCGGTGGTGGTGGTGGGGACGGGGGCGGCTCGGCGGCGGACGACGCCATAAGGTAGGAGGGCAGGACGGCGTGGCGGCGGAGGGGCGGTGTGTGAGCTCCTCCAGTATCGGGCGGAGTGGAAAGCTTTGGGTGAGCTCCTCCAGTCAACAGTCAACACAGTTCGAAAGAAACGGTCAATTCAACACCAACGCGGCTCCCTAGCCGTCACCGGTAACGGTGAAGGCCTCTGACCAGACGGCAACCCTCCCGTCTGAGCGTCTGCGACGGGTTTCAAACTAGAGGGAGGGGAAAACTGAGGAAAAACTAAGGGGCTGGGGAAAACTGAGTACAACTAACGAACCAGGGGCACGAAAATAGAAATCCCATGATAATATTGATGTGATCTATTCCTCCTACATATGCATGAAGGTGACAGTGTGCATGCTATGTTAGTACTTGGTTTAGTTGTATTGATCTATCTTACACTATAAGGTTACTAAAACATGAACATTATTGTGGAGCTTGTTAACTCCGGCATTGAGGGTTCGTGTAATCCTACGCAATGTGTTCATCATCCAACAAAAGTGTAGAGTATGCATTTATCTATTCTGTTATGTGATCAATGTTGAGAGTGTCCACTAGTGAAAGTGTAATCCCTAGGCCTTGTTCCTAAATACTGCTATCGCTGCTTGTTTACTTGTTTCTTGCGTTACTACTGCTGCAATACTACCACCATCAACTACACGCCAGCAAGCTATTTTCCGCACTGCTACTGCTCATACTTATTCATACCACCTGTATTTCACTATCTCTTCGCCGAACTAGTGCACCTATTAGGTGTGTTGGGGACACAAGAGACTTCTTGCTTTGTGGTTGCAGGGTTGCATGAGAGGGATATCTTTGACCTCTTCCTCCCTGAGTTCGATAAACCTTGGGTGATCCACTTAAGGGAAAACTTGCTGCTGTTCTACAAACCTCTGCTCTTGGAGGCCCAACAACGTCTCTGAGGAAAGGAGGGGGAACGTAGACATCAAGCTATTTTCTGGCGCCGTTGCCGGGGAGGAAAGGTAAAAGGTACTCACACTCCGGATCTCGGCTACTAAGCTATTTCCCGGCGCTGTAAGAACTCAAAGCTATTTCCTTTAGATCCTGCAATTGCATCTTTTTGTTTCTTGTTTACACTAGTTTGGCATAATGGACAAGAATGATCTTCTTACTCTATTTCCTGATTTAAAACATGGATTGTTTGCTGCGAAAATTAAAAAACCTATGGAATCTTATTTGCATGCTGGTAGTAATATTAGTATGAACGCTTTGAACACCATTGTTGATAATAATATAGAAAGTTCTAAGCTTGGGGAAGCTGGTTTTCATGATCTTTTTAGTCCCCCAAGCATTGAGGAGAAAATTTTCTTTGATGATACTTTGCCTCCTATTTATGATGATTATAATGATAGTAGTCTTTTGTTACCACCTGTTATGGAGGATGAATTTGATTATGATTACAATATGCCTCCTATATTTGATGATGAGAATAATAATGATAGCTACTTTGTTGAATTTGCTCCCACTATTACTAATAAAATTGATTATGCTTATGTGGAGAGTAATAATTTTATGCATGAGACTCATGATAAGAATGCTTTATGTGATGGTTATATTGTTGAGTTTGCTCATGTTGCTACTGAAAGTTATTATGAGAGAGGAAAATATGGTTGTAGAAATTTTCATGTTACTAAAATGCCTCTCTATGTGCTTAAATTTTTGAAGCTATACTTGTTTTATCTTCCTAATCTTGTCACTTTGCTCTTCACGAACTTGTTTATTTACAAGATTCCTCTTCATAGGAAGCATGTTAGACTTAAATGTGTTTTGAATTTGCCTCTTGATGCTCTCTTTTGCTTCAAATACTATTTCTTGCGAGTGCATCATTAAAACCGCTGAGCCCATCTTAATGGCTATAAAGAAAAGAACTTCTTGGGAGATAACCCATGTGTTATTTTGCTACAGTACTTTGTTTTTATTTTGTGCCTTGGAAGTTGTTTAATACTGTAGCAACCTCTCCTTATCTTAGTTTTGTGTTTTGTTGTGCCAAGTGAAGCCTCTAATCGAAGGTTGATACTAGATTTGGATTTCTGCGCAGAAACAGATTTCTATCTGTCACGAATCTGGGCTGTTTTCTCTGTAGAAAAATCATAAAAATATGCCAATTTACGTGCGTGTTCCTCAGATATGTACGCAACTTTAATTAGTTTTGAGTTTTCTGATCTGAGCAACGGAAGTATTTATTAGAAATTCGTCTTTACGGACTGTTCTGTTTTGACAGATTCTGCCTTTTATTTCGCATTGCTTCTTTCGCTGTGTTGGGTGGATTTCTTTGTTCCATTACCTTCCAGTAGCTTTGAGCAATGTTCAGAAGTGTTAAGAATGATTGTGTCACCTCTGAACATGTGAGTTTTTGATTATGTACTAACCCCTCTAATGAAGTTTATGAGAAGTTTGGTGTGAAGGAAGTTTTCAAGGGTCAAGAGAGGAGGATGATATACTATGATCAAGAAGAGTGAAAGCTCTAAGCTTGGGGATGCCCCGGTGGTTCACCCCTGCATATTCTAAGAAGACTCAAGCATCTAAGCTTGGGGATGCCCAAGGCATCCCCTTCTTCATCGACAACATTATCAGGTTCCTCCCCTGAAACTATATTTTTATTCCGTCACATCTTATGCACTTTACTTGGAGCGTCTGTATGTTTCTTGTTTTTGTTTTTGTTTGAATAAATGCTTGTGTGGGAGAGAGACACGCTCCGCTGGTTCGTATGAACACATGTGTTCTTAGCTTTTAATTTTCATGGCGAAGGTTGAAACTGCTTCGTTAATTATTATATGGTTGGAATTGGAAAATGCTACATGTAGTAATTGGTATGATGTCTTGAATAACTTGATACTTGGCAATTGTTGTGCTCTTGTTTAAGCTCTTGCATCATATACCTTGCACCTATTAGTGAAGAAATACATAGAGCTTGTTAAAATTTGGTTTGCATGAGTGGTTTCTCTAGAGTCTAGATAGTTTCTAGTAAGATGTTTGAACAACAAGGAAGACGATGTATAGTTTTATAATGCTTGTAATATGTCTTTTATGTGAGTTTTGCTGTACTAGTTCGTGCTTGTGTTTGCTTCAAACAACCTTGCTAGCCTAAACCTTGTATCGAGAGGGAATACTTCTCATGCATCCAAATCTTGAGCCAAACAACACTATGCCATTTGTGTCCACCATACCTACCTACTACATGGTATTTCTCCGCCATTCCAAAGTAAATTGCTTGAGTGCTACCTTTGAAATTCCATCATTCACCTTTGCAATATATAGCTCATGGGACAAATAGCTTAAAAACTATTGTGGTATTGAATATGTAATTATGTACTTTATCTCTTATTAAGTTGCTTGTTGTGCGATAACCATGTTCACTGGGGACGCCATCAACTACTCTTTGTTGAATTTCATGTGAGTTCCTATGCATGTTCGTCTTGTCTGAAGTAAGAGCGATCTACCACCCTATGGTTAAGCATGCATATTGTTAGAGAAGAACATTGGGCCGCTAACTAAAGCCATGATCCATGGTGGAAGTTTCAGTTTTGGACATACATCCTCAATCTCATATGAGAAAATTATTAATTGTTGTTACATGCTTATGCATAAAAGAGGAGTCCATTATCTGTTGTCTATGTTGTCCCGGTATGGATGTCTAAGTTGAAGAATAATCAATAGCGAGAAATCCAATGCGAGCTTTCTCCTTAGACCTTTGTACATGCGGCATAGAGGTACCCCTTTGTGACACTTGGTTAAAACATGTGCATTGTGATGATCCGGTAGTCCAAGCTAATTAGGACAAGGTGCAGGCACTATTAGTATACTATGCATGAGGCTTGCAACTTGTAAGATATAATTTACATGATACATATGCTTTATTACTACCGTTGACAAAATTGTTTCATGTTTTCAAAATAAAAGCTCTAGCACAAATATAGCAATCGATGCTTTCCTCTTTGAAGGACCATTCTTTTACTTTTATTGTTGAGTCAGTTCACCTATCTCTCTCTACCTCAAGAAGCAAACGCTTGTGTTAACTGTGCATTGATTCTTACATACTTGCTTATTGCATTTGTTATATTGCTTTGCATTTACAACTATCCATGAGATATACATGTTACAAGTTGAAAGCAACCGCTGAAACTTAATCTTCCATAGTGTTGCTTCAATGTCTCTACTATGAATTTATTGCTTTATGAGTAACTCTTATGCAAGACTTATTGATGCTTGTCTCGAAAGTACTATTCATGAAAAGTCTTTGCTATATGATTCAATTGTTTACTCATTGCATTTACATTGTTTCGAATCGCTGCATTCATCTCATATGCTTTACAATGGTATGATTAAGATTATGTTGGTAGCATGTCACCTCAGAAATTATCTTTTATCGTTTACCTACTCGAGGACGAGTAGGAACTAAGCTTGGGGATGCTGATACGTCTCCAACGTATCTATAATTTCCGATGTTCCATGCTTGTTTTATGACAATACCAACATGTTTTGTTCACACTTTATATCATTTTTATGCGTTTTCCGGAACTAACCTATTGACGAGATGCCGAGAGGCCAGTTGCTGTTTTCTCGCTGTTTTTGGTTTCAGAAATCCTTGTAAGGACATAGTCTCGGCCTCGGACGAAATCAACGCCCAGGTTCCTATTTGTCCCGGAACCATCCAGAACACACGAGAAGGACCAGAGGGGGGGCACAGGGCCACCAAACCACACCCCGGCGCGGCCCAAGGGGGGGGGGGCGCCCCCCTATGGTTTGGGCAGCCCGTGGCCCCTCCAACTCCGACTCTTCGCCTATTTAAGCCGTCGTGACCTAAAACTTCGACACCGCTTGACGAAACTCCAGAAAGACTCCAGGGACGCCGCCACATCGCGAAACTCCAATTCGGGGGACAGAAGTCTCTGTTCCGGCACCTCGCCGGACGGGGAATTGCCCCCGGAGCCATCTCCACCACCGTCTTCACCGCCATCTTCACCGCCATCGCTGCCTCCATGATGAGGAGGGAGTAATCCACCCCCGAGGCTGAGGGCTCCGCTGTAGCTATGTGGTTCATCTCTCTCCCATGTACCTCAATACAATAATCTCATGAGCTGCTTTACATGATTGAGATTCATATGAGTTTTGTATCACAATTTATCTATGTGCTACTCTAGCAAAGTTATTAAAGTAGTTCTATTCCTCCTGCACGTGTGTAAAGGTGACAGTGTGTGCACCGTGTTAGTACTTGGTTTATGCTATGATCATGATCTCTTGTAGATTGCGAAGTTAACTATTGCTATGATAATATTGATGTGATCTATTCCTCCTACATATGCATGAAGATGACAGTGTGCATGCTATGTTAGTACTTGGTTTAGTTGTATTGATCTATCTTACACTATAAGGTTACTAAAACATGAACATTATTGTGGAGCTTGTTAACTCCGGCATTGAGGGTTCGTGTAATCCTACGCAATGTGTTCATCATCCAACAAAAGTGTAGAGTATGCATTTATCTATTCTGTTATGTGATCAATGTTGAGAGTGTCCACTAGTGAAAGTGTAATCCCTAGGCCTTGTTCCTAAATACTGCTATCGCTGCTTGTTTCTTGTTTCTTTGCGTTACTACTGCTGCAATACTACCACCATCAACTACACGCCAGACAAGCTATTTTACGGCACCGCTTGCTACTTGCTCATACTTATTCATACCACCTGTATTTCACTATCTCTTCGCCGAACTAGTGCACCTATTAGGTGTGTTGGGGACACAAGAGACTTCTTGCTTTGTGGTTGCAGGGTTGCATGAGAGGGATATCTTTGACCTCTTCCTCCCTGAGTTCGATAAACCTTGGGTGATCCACTTAAGGGAAAACTTGCTGCTGTTCTACAAACCTCTGCTCTTGGAGGCCCAACACTGTCTACAGGAAAGGAGGGGGAACGTAGACATCAGGCTCCTCCTGTTTCGATAAACCTTGGTTTCTTTCTGAGGGAAAAATTGCTGCTGTGCGCATCATACCTTCCTCTTGGGGTTCCCAACGAACGTGTGAGTTACACGCCATCAAGCTCTTTTTCTGGCGCCGTTGCCGGGGAGATCAAGACACGCTGCAAGGGGAGTCTCCACTTCCCAATCTCTTTACTTTGTTTTTGTCTTGCTTTACTTTATTTACTACTTTGTTTGCTGCACTAAATCAAAATACAAAAAAATTAGTTGCTAGTTTTACTTTATTTACTGTCTTGTTCTCCATATCAAAAACACAAAAAAATTTAGTTACTTGCATTTACTTTATCTAGTTTGCTTTATTTACTGTTGCTAAAATGAATACTCCTGAAAATACTAAGTTGTGTGATTTCACAACCACAAATAATAATGATTTCTTATGCACACCTATTGCTCCACCTGCTACTACAGCAGAATTCTTTAAAATTAAACCTGCTTTACTGAATCTTGTTATGCGAGAGCAATTTTCTGGTGTTAGTTCTGATGATGCTGCTGCCCATCTTAATAATTTTGTTGAACTATGTGAAATGCAAAAGTATAAGGATGTAGATGGTGATATTATTAAATTGAAATTGTTTCCTTTCTCATTAAGAGGAAGAGATAAAGATTGGTTGCTATCTCTGCCTAAGAATAGTATTGATTCATGGACTAAATGCAAGGATGCTTTTATTGGTAGATATTATCCCCCTGCTAAAATTATATCTTTGAGGAGTAGCATAATGAATTTTAAACAATTAGATACTGAGCATGTTGCACAAGCATGGGAAAGAATGAAATCTTTGGTTAAAAATTGCCCAACCCATGGACTGACTACTTGGATGATCATCCAAACCTTTTATGCAGGACTGAATTTTTCTTCGCGGAATTTATTGGATTCAGCTGCTGGAGGTACCTTTATGTCCATCACTTTGGGGGCGGCTACAAAGCTTCTTGATGATATGATGATTAATTACTCTGAATGGCACACGGAAAGAGCTCCACAAGGTAAGAAGGTAAATTCTGTCGAAGAAACCTCTTCCTTGAGTGATAAGATTGATGCTATTATGTCTATGCTTGTGAATGATAGGACTAATGTTGATCCTAATAATGTTCCATTAGCCTCATTGGTTGCTCAAAATTCTAGGCCATATCCTGCTAATGGTAACTCTTACGATAGATATGTTTCACCTAATGAGGAAAAGATGTTAGAAATTGAAAGATCCACCAAGGACTTTATGCAATCACAATATGAGCAAAATAAATTGTTTACTAAAACTATGAATGAACAATCTACCTTGTTGAAGAATATAGGAAATCAACTTGAAAATCTGAATATGGAGATTTCTGGGTTGCAAACTAAACTTGCAAATGCTGAAAACCGAATCTCATACATGTCTGCGTCACAATCTTCTTTAATTAATAAAATGGCTGCTAAACCTGAGGATATTGAAAATAAAATTGTTACTACAGCAAATGCCATCCAAGTTAGAATTAATGAGAATATAAGATTAATGGCTGAATTGCGTGCTAGGTGGGATAGAGAAGAAAATGAAAAACTAGCTAAAGAGAAAAATGTAGCTAAAGTTTGGACTATTACCACCACAAGTAATGTTGATTCCTCACATGTTGCTGCACCTCCTACTATCAATGGTAAAATAATTAGTGTTGGTAATGTTTCCACTCCTAGTGCAAAGCGTACAAAACTGCCTGAAATTGCTAAAACTGCTGAAACTGCCTGTGATAAAACTGCTGAAATTTTTTCCAACCTTGGGGATGATGATCCCATTGCTGTAGCTCATAATGATTTAGATTTTGATGATTGCCACATCTCTGAAGTTATAAAGTTCTTACAAAAACTTGCTAAGAGTCCCAATGCTAGCGCTATAAACTTGGCTTTCACAAAACATATTACAAATGCTCTCATAAAAGCTAGAGAAGAGAAACTAGAACTTGAAACTTCTATTCCTAGAAAACTAGAGGATGGTTGGGAACCCATCATTAAAATGAGGGTCAATGATTTTGATTGTAATGCTTTATGTGATCCTGGTGCAAGTATTTCTGTTATGCCTAAGAAAGTCTATGATATGCTTGACTTGCCACCATTGAAAAATTGTTATTTGGATGTTAATCTCGCTGATAATGCTAAAAAGAAACCTTTGGGGAGAGTTGATAATGTTCATATTATGGTTAACAATAACCTTGTCCCCGTTGATTTTGTTGTCTTGGATATTGAATGCAATGCATCTTGCCCCATTATATTGGGAAGACCTTTTCTTCGAACCGTTGGTGCTACTATTGATATGAAGGAAGGTAATATTAAATATCAATTTCCTCTCAAGAAAGGTATGGAACACTTCCCTAGAAAGAGAATGAAGTTACCTTATGATTCTATTATTAGAACAAATTATGATGTTGATACTTCGTCTCTTGATAATACTTGATATACACTTTCTGCGCCTAGCTGAAAGGCGTTAAAGAAAAGCGCTTATGGGAGACAACCCATGTTTTTACTACAGTACTTTATTTTTATTTTGTGTCTTGGAAGTTGTTTACTACTGTAGAAACCTCTCCTTATCTTAGTTTAGTGTTTTGTTGTGCCAAGTAAAGTCTTTGATAGTAAAGTTCATACTAGATTTGGATTACTGCGCAGTTTCAGATTTCTTTGCTGTCACGAATTTCGACCTGCCTCTCTGTAGGTAGCTCAGAAAAATATGCCAATTTACGTGCGTGATCCTCAGATATGTACGCAACTTTCATTAAATTTGGGCATTTTCATTTGAGCAAGTCTGGTGCCATTTTAAAATTCGTCTTTACGAACTGTTCTGTTTTGACAGATTCTGCCTTTCATTTCGCATTGCCTCTTTTGCTATGTTGGATGAATTTCATTGATCCATTAATGTCCAGTAGCTTTATGCAATGTCCAGAAGTGTTAAGAATGATTATGTCACCTCTGAACATGTTAATTTTTATTGTGCACTAACCCTCTTATGAGTTGTTTCGAGTTTGGTGTGGAGGAAGTTTTCAAGGATCAAGAGAGGAGTATGATGCAATATGATCAAGGAGAGTGAAAGCTCTAAGCTTGGGGATGCCCCGGTGGTTCACCCCTGCATATTCTAAGAAGACTCAAGCGTCTAAGCTTGGGGATGCCCAAGGCATCCCCTTCTTCATCGACAACATTATCAGGTTCCTCCCCTGAAACTATATTTTTATTCCATCACATCTTATGTGCTTTGCTTGGAGCGTCGGTTTGTTTTTGTTTTTGTTTTTATTTTTGTTTGAATAAAATGGATCGTAGCATTCACTGTATGGGAGAGAGACACGCTCCGCTGTTGCATATGGACAAGTATGTCCTTAGGCTTTACTCATAGTATTCATGACGAAGTTTCTTCTTCGTTAAATTGTTATATGGTTGGAATTGGAAAATGCTACATGTAGTAATTCTAAAATGTCTTGAATAATGTGATACTTGGCAATTGTTGTGCTCATGTTTAAGCTCTTGCATCATATACTTTGCACCCATTAATGAAGAAATACATAGAGCATGCTAAAATTTGGTTTGCATATTTGGTCTCTCTAAAGTCTAGATAATTTCTAGTATTGAGTTTTGAACAACAAGGAAGACGGTGTAGATTCTTATAATGTTTACAATATGTCTTTTATGTGAGTTTTGCTGCACCGTTCATCCTTGTGTTTGTTTCAAATAACCTTGCTAGCCTAAACCTTGTATCGAGAGGGAATACTTCTCATGCATCCAAAATCCTTGAGCCAACCACTATGCCATTTGTGTCCACCATACCTACCTACTACATGGTATTTCTCCGCCATTCCAAAGTAAATTGCTTGAGTGCTACCTTTAAAATTCCATCATTCACCTTTGCAATATATAGCTCATGGGACAAATAGCTTAAAAACTATTGTGGTATTGAATATGTACTTATGCACTTTATCTCTTATTAAGTTGCTTGTTGTGCGATAACCATGTTTCTGGGGACGCCATCAACTATTCTTTGTTGAATATCATGTGAGTTGCTATGCATGTCCGTCTTGTCTGAAGTAAGAGAGATCTACCACCTTAATGGTTGGAGCATACATATTGTTAGAGAAGAACATTGGGCCGCTAACTAAAGCCATGATTCATGGTGGAAGTTTCAGTTTTGGACATATATCCTCAATCTCATATGAGAATGATAATTGTTGCCACATGCTTATGCATTAAAGAGGAGTCCATTATCTGTTGTCCATGTTGTCCCGGTATGGATGTCTAAGTTGAGAATAATCAAAAGCGAGAAATCCAAAATGCGAGCTTTCTCCTTAGACCTTTGTACAGGCGGCATGGAGGTACCCCATTGTGACACTTGGTTAAAACATGTGTATTGCGATGATCCGGTAGTCCAAGCTAATTAGGACAAGGTGCGGGCACTATTAGTATACTATGCATGAGGCTTGCAACTTGTAAGATATAATTTACATAACTCATATGCTTTATTACTACCGTTGACAAAATTGTTTCATGTTTTCAAAATAAAAGCTCTAGCACAAATATAGCAATCGATGCTTTCCTCTTTGAAGGACCATTCTTTTTACTTTTATGTTGAGTCAGTTCACCTATCTCTCTCCACCTCAAGAAGCAAACACTTGTGTGAACTGTGCATTGATTCCTACATACTTGCATATTGCACTTATTATATTACTCTATGTTGACAATTATCCATGAGATATACATGTTACAAGTTGAAAGCAACCGCTGAAACTTAATCTTCTTTGTGTTGCTTCAATACCTTTACTTTGAATTATTGCTTTATGAGTTAACTCTTATGCAAGACTTATTGATGCTTGTCTTGAAGTGCTATTCATGAAAAGTCTTTGCTTTATGATTCACTTGTTTACTCATGTCATTTCCATTGTTTTTGATCGCTGCATTCATTACATATGTTTACAAATAGTATGATCAAGGTTATGATGGCATGTCACTCCAGAAATTATCGTTGTTATCGTTTTACCTGCTCGGGACGAGCAGAACTAAGCTTGGGGATGCTGATACATCTCCGATGTATCGATAATTTCTTGTGTTCCATGCCACATTATTGATGATATCTACATGTTTTATGCACACTTTATGTCACATTCGTGCATTTTCTGGAACTAACCTATTAACAAGATGCCGAAGTGCCGATTCTTTGTTTTCTGCTGTTTTTGGTTTCAGAAATCCTAGTAACGAAATATTCTCGGAATTGGACGAAATCAACGCCCAGGGTCCTATTTTGCCACGAAGCTTCCAGAAGACCGAAGGAGAGTCGAAGTGGGGCCACGAGGTGGCCACACCATAGGGCGGCGCGGCCCAGGCCTTGGCCGCGCCGACCTATAGTGTGGGCCCCTCATGCCGCCTCTTGACCTGCCCTTCCGCCTACAAATAGCCTTCGTCGCGAAACCCCCAGTACCGAGAGCCACGATACGGAAAACCTTACCGAGACGCCGCCGCCGCCAATCCCATCTCGGGGGATTCTGGAGATCTCCTCCGGCACCCTGCCGGAGAGGGGATTCATCTCCCGGAGGACTCTTCACCGCCATGGTCGCCTCCGGAGTGATGAGTGAGTAGTTCACCCCTGGACTATGGGTCCATAGCAGTAGCTAGATGGTTGTCTTCTCCTCATTGTGCTTCATTGTTGGATCTTGTGAGCTGCCTAACATGATCAAGATCATCTATCTGTAATACTATATGTTGTGTTTGTCGGGATCCGATGGATAGAGAATACTATGTTATGTTAATTATCAAGTTATTACCTATGTGTTGTTTATGATCTTGCATGCTCTCCGTTATTAGTAGAGGCTCTGGCCAAGTTTTTGCTCTTAACTCCAAGAGGGAGTATTTATGCTCGATAGTGGGTTCATGCCTCCATTGAATCTGGGGACAAGTGATGAGAAAGTTCTAAGGTTGTGGATGTGCTGTTGCCACTAGGGATAAAACATTGATGCTATGTCTAAGGATGTAGTTATTGATTACATTACGCACCATACTTAATGCAATTGTCTGTTGTTTTGCAACTTAATACTGGAAGGGGTTCGGATGATAACCTGAAGGTGGACTTTTTAGGCATAGATGCATGCTGGATAGCGGTCTATGTACTTTGTCGTAATGCCCAATTAAATCTCACTATATTTATCATGTCATGTATGTGCATTGTTATGCCCTCTCTATTTGTCAATTGCCCGACTGTAATTTGTTCACCCAACATGCTTTTATCTTATGGGAGAGACACCTCTAGTGAACTGTGGACCCCGGTCCTATTCTTTACATCGCATACAATCTACTGCAATACTTGTTTTACTGTTTTCTTGCAAACAATCATCTTCCACACAATACGGTTAATCCTTTGTTACAGCAAGCCGGTGAGATTGACAACCTCACTGTTTCGTTGGGGCAAAGTACTTTGGTTGTGTTGTGCAGGTTCCACGTTGGCGCCGGAATCTCTGGTGTTGCACCGCACTACATCCCGCCGCCATCAACCTTCAACGTGCTTCTTGGCTCCTCCTGGTTCGATAAACCTTGGTTTCTTTCTGAGGGAAAACTTGCTGCTGTGCGCATCATACCTTCCTCTTGGGGTTCCCAACGAACGTGTGAGTTACACGCCATCAATCACCGGGGCACCAACCAAGCCAACTAGGAGGTCTCCCTCCAAGAGTAACAAGCTCACGGTCTCTCACTCGAACTAATCGTGGTGGAGAGCTCAACACTATGCAATGATGCAAAGCAAGAACACTAGAGGTGTTCAAATCCTTCACTCTCAAATCCCACCCAAGCAACAAATGCTAAGATGAGATTGGAGAGGAAGAGCAATGGGGAAAGTCAACAAAAGACTCCAAGATCTAGATCCCAAGAGTTCCCCTCACTTAGAGAAGAAATGGATTGGTGGAGGTTGTAGATCTAGATCTCCTCTCTTAGATCCCTCAAGAATGAGCAAGAATCATGGGAGGGAAGGGAGAGGAAGCAAGCTCAAGAGGTTCAACAATGGTGGTAAAAAACGTTCTCAAGAACCCTAGAAAACTGTTGGGGAAGAAGCCCCTTTTATAGCCAAACGAAATATGACCATTTGGGGCAGATCTGGGAGTTTTTCGTGCAGCCTGGCGGAAAACCCGGTCAACCGGGCCAGGGACCGGGCGCCCCTGAAAGCTCCCTGGAAACCGTCCGGATGGCACCGGTGTGGGAGCCGGTCTGTGCCGGACGAGCCAGGCCAAACATGAAAAACATGGTTTACAAAAACCATGATAACTTTTGCGTCCGGACTCCGATTTCGATGATCTTGGGCTTGTTGGAATGAGAACAACAAGCCCTACAACTTTATGCATAGAAACATTATTTTCCACCCACGGAGTAAAAACCATAAGATGAATGTTTGACCTATCTATAAAAGAGACACCGGTAAAACCTCCAAGCTTGAACACGCAATAGAAGATGCATATGGATTCCGTTTTCGATGAACTTGGGCTTATTGTAGAGCTAGCAACAAGCTCAAGAACCTCACACAGAGAAACACCAAGAAGCAATAAGATTTATGGAATGCAAAACATGCAAAGGGTTGAGCTCCCTAAGACGATGTGATCAAGTTACCCAACCGAAAGCCCCTCTTGATAGTGCGGCTATGTATCCTATAACCCGGTCTCCCAACAACCACCTTGAGACCAGTAAAAGGAAAACCTAGCAAGGCCATACCTTTGCCTTGCGCATCCCGCTTGATCTCGATGATAGCTCTTCAAGCTCCACTCAAACCGGAATGCCTCACTTGATCATTGTTGCTTCATGAAGACTCACAAATGCTCCCCATACACCATGATGGGAAAGCTCCATTGATGCACATCTTCATATGCCCATTATCACCAAATGGACGGCAAGCTTCAAGCATATGATTCTCTTGAGATGCTCAGTCTTGAACTTGCCCAACTCAACCTTGATGACGATCACCACTTGACGTCATCCTCTCATGGGCTATATGAGATCTCACTTTTGATGCATTCCCATGGAAAGATACCTAACCCACATAGACAACACAAGGGAACATATATGATGGGTTAGTTCATAAAGCATAATTGACACGGCTTACCCTACCACATGACTTCTCGTGGCACATTCTTCATGCTTCATGTGTTGACCAAACTTGAATCTATTCTTCACTCTTTGTATTGGTCAACCTTGTATCTTCTCATGCTCTATCATACTATCTTGAGGTGTATATAGAATTCTTCATTTGCTTGCATGCTCTAAATCTTAGTTAACCATAGCTCAACTTATGAGACTATCATGACACTGACTTAGAGCCATAACTTGAATTCTTCACTTGGAATCAAGCACTCAAGATCTTGATCATTCATTGCTTATCACATAAGGTAGAGCATGGCTAATATTGAGTTCCACATAAGAACTCCATCTTCATTTCTTCTTCTTGATCATATCACATATATATCTTTAAATCGATGATCTTGATGCCAATACACAAGGTATATCTTTATCTTCATGGCATCCATACTTGAATCCAACATATGAACTACAAGTAGTACCTATGGAATATTTCTTCATATAAACTCAATCTAAACATTAGTCCATAGGGGTTGTCATTAATTACCAAAACCACACATAGGGGCAATATACCCTTACAAATGGATATGGGGATGGGAGGGAATTTGGTGTTCACCCAATCTCCTCAAATACCCTTCCCAAAAAATACACTAGTATGATGAAGAGTTTTTGATTTAGGCAAAAAATGTGGGGATGAAAGGAGATGGGAGAGGATATCTCAAAATTATTTGGTTCAAAACCGAAGAAGTAAACAGACTAACGGGGATTTTTCGGAATAAGAAATAATCCCCTCCTATTCCCGTAAATACCTTAGAAGTAAACAAGGGTCTTAGAGGAGCAAAATTGAGAGAATGAACCTAAAATCTTCCCCCACTCTCCCAAAAATACTCCTCGGTCTCACCGAGGAGGATAATTTTGCTCCTTGGCCCTTCCGCCGCTGTTGGAGCGCCCACAACATCCTGCGTGGGTCCTCCCCCGCCGCCCGGCGCCGAGTCGCGTTCCTCGTCGCTGCCGAATCACTCGCCAAGTCCCGCCGCTGCTGGCTGGTGCCGATTCTAGCGCCGCCAGGCCGTCAATGAGCGCGAGGAGGGCTCCTCTAGCGCGCCTCCGATGAGAGCGAGGAGGAGCCGCTCCCTACCAGTGCGCTAGGAGGAGGCGTCCCTCGCCATGCGCGTTGAGCGCCGTGTCCGATAGGGGAATTGGTGTGCGCCGGGGCAGTCCTCTCGCTGGTGTGCTTCATCAGGGATAATGGGCGTGGGGCCCGGTGCTGATGGCCCATCGTGGCCACACCCCTGCTTGCGTCGGTTCCATCGTCGGTGATTGCCTGTGAGGCTGTGTCGAAAATGAACGAGCCCGGCGAGCTCTCGTGACTCCTGGCACTGCTCTGCGCTCGCGACCCGCGCATGCGCATGCTCACACTGGAGTTCTCCCTTGGACACGCTTATCGCCTAGGCGCCTCCTCTGCCTCCTGCGCTCAGCTCGCTCGTCGACATAGATGCTAGGAAGCCAGACTCAAAAGTCGGTGTCCCGTTTAGCCGCGCTCCTGGAATGGGAGAGGCGCTGGTGCAGGCACGCCGGCTGGGACACTGCCGTTCCTCTCCGGCAACGACGCATAGCAAGTGTTTGATACTATGTTTCAGCTAATTTTATAGTTTTAATCTCCTAAATATTTGGAATCGGTTCTAGCTAAAAAGTTTGGAGGAGCAAAATTTTGCTCCACCAGGCGTTTGCTCCTCTAAATTATTGAGGATCTGCTAGAGATGCTCTAAGATTTGACTATGCATATGCCCAAAACTAATACTCCCTTGGTTGCAATAAACAATACTTAAAGATCCTCTCAATTTAACCAGTATTATAGAAAATATAAACATTTATGATACCAAATCAATATTAGTTTATTCACCGCAAACATATTTTGATAACTTTTTTTTGTTCCATGTCGTATCTTTCTTTTTTCTTTAGAGCTGATCGAACTTTGTAAGTTTTAGGGTTTAACTAAATTTATAAGCATTATTCACCAGAATGGAGGTAATATACATTAATCTTAGCTTTATGCACACAATAAGGGCATAATGATGTGCTATTGCGGTTGTGATACACAAATCTCGAAGCTTCACCTAATTGGTTATTTATGCATAAGATTCTATCACCAATTTCAAACAAATACCCGTCACCTATCGAGAATCAATCCGAGGTTAGGGTCTGTTTGGTTGAGGGGATATCCCCAAGTGACTGGAGGTAGCCACTAAAAAAACTCCCTCCATCTCCCCTTTGTCGTACCTTCTCCTACCTGGCTTGGTCGGCTTGGGTTTGACGAGATGGGAGGGGGCTTTGGTACGGGAGACAAAGAAGAGGTTAGGGAGGGGCAACGAGGGTGCGTAGGTCGGGAAAGGGCGACGAGGGCGAGCATGTCACATATTTTGGTTTGGGAGAACATGAAAATACTCCCATCTCTCCGTTTGCTTTTCCTTGCCCATTACTATGCCTACTTGGTTGAGAAATCCTCGCACTTCCACGGTTGTTCCAAGTGTTGGAGAATGACCAAAAGATGATTTGGGTTGCTAGGTATGTGAAAAATACCTTCGCAGATTTTGTTCAAAGTGTTGATCCAAGTGATGGAGGAGCCAAAGGTCCGGCTATCCATAACTGAACCGAAACTGAAGACCGAACCGCAAAATACCTAACCGTAACTAAATTTTGTTTTTTCAGTTTTAAGTTAGGTTA
Source organism: Lolium perenne (assembly GCF_019359855.2). Classification (NCBI taxonomy): domain Eukaryota; kingdom Viridiplantae; phylum Streptophyta; class Magnoliopsida; order Poales; family Poaceae; genus Lolium; species Lolium perenne. Next base: position 215,856,799 of record NC_067250.2, on the reverse strand, counting down.
CAGTTAGCAGCATAGCTAACCATATGCAAAACGGTTAATTCGGTTAAAAATTGAAATAATTTGGTTAAGCCAACTAGCCGCGCTAGCAAAGAATTTCTATCTCCTGGCCTAGCCAAACTTCCAGGTATACGTTTATATAAGCTTTGAATTTCAGTTTATAGATAGAAGAGATCTCATGTGTTGGTTTAGGCGTAAATTCTTGTGCTAATTGGGCAAAGGTTGTGAGTTCAATTCCTACTTTGATTCCATTTTTATTTTTGCCGAACTATTTTTGTAATTTTGTGTCATTCTCTTGCAAAACATTCCGTTCAATCATAAGCAAAAAAAAAAAAATATGAAATATATGTCCACAAAATTTATGTGTTATTTAAAAATTCGCGTCAACTTTGGTTTGTTTGGTTATCACCGATACCGAACCGATATGTTGTGGTTATTACCGAAACCGTACCATATTTTTATACGAAATCGTATTTACTAAAAACCGTATTAACCGAACCGAATTAATCAAAATAACCGAATACGTAGCCAGAGCTGAAGGTTGAAGGCTGCTTTTGCGTGGTACTTGACTTGGCATTTTGATGAAACCAAACATTAGGCTACGAGTTGTATGGACTTATAGCTGTATAGACTTGTGGCTTTTGATGACAACCAAACATTAAACTATGCGTTGTATAAATTTGTTGAACTACGCCATGTAATAGTTGCAGCTATGCTAAGTAATGTTTAGTATATTGTCAAATCATGATATTAGACTATCAAAGTACTGAAAATATGTATTTTTTCAAAATTATTGTTTACCTATTCTTTATATTGTTGTAGTGCTAATCTCACCATACAAGCAAAGAGATCACCATCAGACCATATCCACTCTCATTCCTCAGCGCCAACCACATTTTATCATGTCAACCAAATAAAAAAATGACTCATCCCTCGCACTCAACCAAAAAGGAAAATTTTCTATCCCTAACCATGTGGTTGAATGCTATATTGGGTACTCAATATTACCATCACTGGTATGAAGTTCAGGAAGAAATATGCGAAAATCCATGAAGGAAACTGCATGAAGTCGAAGGAAATTTACTATGTAAAATAGGAAAGCTAGGCCCATATCGGGTAAATCGACATATACAATGTAACTCGGTCTCGAGGTGTACTCTGAAACCTAGCCCACTATATAAGGGCTAGTAGGAGCCACCGAGGGGAGAAAGATTCCAGAACTCGCAACACCCTGCAACCCTAATTCTTGATAGTATAATATTAGCGATTTTCACCCTTGTTCATACTTCCGTCGGCTACCTAGTTTGGCTGATTGGTCTTTGAGTTCACCATCGTTCTCCTTCCTGAAAACACAAGTCCATCATTATGGGCATTGATAAGGTTACCTCTTGTTAGATACCATCTGAACCAAACACCCTCTTAAATTTCTAGGAGAGTGGTTGTACCTCGATCCATGAGAGTTTAAATCACAGGTTTGATACTAATCTATCTCGTAAAAAAGAAATACTTTTTTCAGCGGGAGGCAACGTCCCATCGATAACGAGACAAGTGTGGTAACTTCATCAATCTCAAGATTCGATCAGCTAGATCAATATTTCGAAGGTGCTCGTAGGCATAGGTTGTGCATTTGTGCGTTCACAGGGGTGAGTATATGCGCGTGCATGAATGCGTGTGTTTTGCACTATGTTTCTAAAAAAATAAACCGTCAACTATCACACTACGACCTATACCTAGATGATGAATTTGGAAGTTTGAGATCCAGATGAAACTCCCAAATAAATGGAGGTTGTGTTTGGGCACATAGATGTATATAAACCTATTATGCAAAATGCATAACAAAATCAAACTTAAAAATATCAAAAATTTCTGAGCTAAAATTCCCCTTGTATATCTAGACAGTCTATTTTTTTCGAAAATGGACACTTTATTACTTACAACAATAGATCCGGTCTCTGCATATCTAAGATGCACACAGCCGCACAATTATCCGTTACAAAACCACACAGATGTTCGAAAAAGACAACAAAGTTCAAGGAAGATAAAAGACTAGCTAGGTGGATCCAGCCGAAGATCATGCTACCACCCATATTGGGAAAAAATATCCCTCGCCGTGTACTCCAACCGTGAAAATACCTTCGTAAAGAGGTCTCGATGCTCCACCCGCTGCAATGGCACCCAAGAGCGGAGTGTAGCTGTGCACCGGTAAATGACCTGCATAAAAGAGGAAGAAATATTATTGAAAATCTTGTCATTTCTACATAGCCACAACGACCAAATAATTGCAATCGCTCCCATCCTAATAAGACGCTTAAACCTTACATCCACACCATTGAGCTAGCTGCCAAATATATTGGCAACACTACAGGATGGGTATAGGGTAGACCCTATTTAAACGGCTGACTATATAGACCTAGCAAACTTACATTGAAAGAATAAGTGTTTGATAGTCTCATCACGATGACAGAAAACACACTTTTTTACTTCCATGCCAGTTGCGTTTGGCAAGATTATCTTTAGTCAGAATAACCCCACGACAAAGATACCATGCAAAAACTTTTGTTTTAAGCGGTATCGTCATCTTCCAAATTTTTGAGTTATTATCGACCGGAATATCAGACTGGATAAGAGCATTGTACATAGAGGCTACTGAGAATGAACCATTCCCGGTAAGATTCCAGCGAAACACATCCATTCCCTGCGTCAATTGAACTATCCAGACATTCTATATTAACACACAAGTTTTCGGGAAAAACAATTTTTTTGTAGCATATGTCAAAAAGATAAAAACAAATCTCATGAATAGTCTCGTTGGAACATCAAAATTTATCTTTTTTACGTGAGACACAAAAAATGTTCATTTTCCCTGAAAACGTGTGTATGGACATAGAATGTCTAGATGCATATGCGCACTTTTATTTCAGAATATTTTGTATTTTAAAATATTTTTTTGCACAACAGGTTCATATGCACTAGTGGATCGAGATGGATATCCAAAAATAAATTGAGAACCTTACACTCTACTACAATTTTTTTTCTTTAACGGATGATTAGTTATTTCCGTTGGTCTGGATGTGAGAATTTGGAGATATTTAGTGTTCTTTCTTGACCATGGACATCTTTCCACTGGTCAAGGTTTACTGTTCCAACTTTAAAGAGTCATGATGTCGGGATCAGTTAACCGAGAATCAACTTAACTCTTCTTAACTCTCTATGAGGCAATTCTGAGTAACATAGATAGTAACATCAACAATATGTAATGGCAACTAAGTATTTTAATGATATAACATGTTATTAATTGAAGAAAAAGAGGATAATGGTAACTACAAAAGCTATGTTATTATCACATCACACAATTCAAGGCAAGATGAGTCTACAACTTAATAAATGTAGCATTTTATATTACTACACCTATGATACTAATCACTATGAAGATAGTAATATAGAGTAGTAACATGTGTATGTTACTACCTAATGTTACTCCCTATTATAACTAGTCTTAGTAACATGAATAATAATATAGCAATCCAGGGACACTTTTACTTTTTACAATCGCTGATACCAATCACACATCAATCTTGCAACCTGAGATATTTTTCTCAGTCGCAACCCTTGAGTTATTATGTGGTACTTAAAAAAATTTACTCTCCCTGACCAACAAAGAATCTCAACTTTATCTATTTGATGTATTATACATCTAAACATAAATCGAAATTTAAATAAAATGAAGACATTCCTTGTTGGACGGAGGAAATAGTTACAACCCATGTTGCAAGCTATTGCTACCACGGACCCAATCCAAATGGACAATTGAAAATTAGCAAAAAATGGTTATATATCTGGAAGCAACGTTGCTGAAGGCCTCAAGATACAAGTCAACCCTTTGCCGTATCATATCTTATCATCGTCTCTTTCATTCCGCTCCTTGCATTTCTCTTGTCCTGAGTTGAAACCTGCAAAGCGATCGCCTTTACGAAAAAAGAGGAGTTGAAAAGGTTGGAAGATATTGGTTAGATTTGACGGGGTCAATCCATCCTATCTTCTTCAGCACATAGGTAATAACCGCCTCAGGTGTTCGATCACTTGCTTACAACCACTAGATCCACTAGACGTTATCATCTTCGAGGAGTAGCTAGTTAGTGGCTGACAAGTTAGAGCTACAGAGACCGCGCTGCACACCAGGTGTTTGATCATTTGCCTGCCAAAGAACCCCGCATTCTCTTTTGCGTTGCTGTGACAGTGCTCTGGCAATAATGTGGTTCGGCGGAGAAGTGAAGAACATGGATTGCATCTGGAAGTTATGCCTTTTGTGTTTTCGTCAAAAGAAAAATAATATTACTTTTTTATGATGGTGCCCAGATGAACGCATTTGCCTTTCTGGTTTCCATCACTCAGTTCATCTGATTAATCTGCTTTAATTTGTCCCAACAAGTGTCGCTTTGTTATATTTTTTTCCTTTCACATCTCCCTTCTTTATTTGTTCTTTTCACTAAATTTCGTGTTAATTAACAGAAATAACTATACAAAATGCCAGAACGGCGCAGTGCAAACTAGAACATGCACTCATGCATTCCCCTGAATGGTTCTTGATGTTCTTCACTGTACTCAGCCATTCGGCAGAAGGCAATCGTAACATCCGTAGAGGAGCTGCTACCCGCAAACTTGTACACGAGGTATCAATCCAGTCTACTTCTACCTTTTCCCAATTACTTGAAACTTTTCATATTCAAGTAACTTTTGTACTGTTACAGTTATGAAGATACGATAAATCGAAGCACAAGCCAGAGCAACCAGAGCATCCCTGACTCACTCATCATTATGAGCTTGAATCCTATGCGGTGTTAAGATAAGTCAACAAAAGCTTCTCATTATCGACTCCACTTACGCTCTGCAAATGGCATGGCATGTAGATCAGACAGGACATGTTTTTTTTGCATCGCCTATCATCTGCCTACTCCTTAAGCACTAAGAATGAAATCTGTACCAAAGGGTAGTTATTCCGGTGAATTTTGTATAACGAGGGTTTTAGATGGGACATGATACTATTGGGTGAACAATTAATCGTTATACACTTGCTTTAGCATGTAATTAGGCAGGCCAATCATGGAGGAACGGAACTTAGTTAGGGAGATAGCCCATAGGTTTGCACTTTGTACTGATGCATATATTAGTAGATCTTAACATCTTAGATGTCTCAATAAAGCAGATGCATGCAAGTGGTAAAGCTGATAAATGAAAAGATGAGTGTCTTTCCAGTGTCTTTACATGTAAAGAAGAGATACTAAACAGTATGTTAACATGGAATGTGAGGAGCTGTCGATTTATAGAGGATCAGGAACAAAGTAACATTTTTTTTCTAGGATATACATACAAAGATGGTACAATTTCATAGATTCTTAGGAGTCGGTGAGGAGAGGCATATGTAGGTGCAGCATGGAATCATATGCATTGCTCGCATTAATGTAAAGAGAACTGAGCAAGCATAGTTAATCCAACCTGTCAGTTGTAACGGACATGGATAGAGTTTGGTTATAAATCTAATATATCTTTGGTAAGTATAGCAGAAAGAAGGAAATTATTTTCTTAGTTAATTTATTAAGGGCTCATGAATGCAGAATTGATAAAGGTACTAGATTTAGTGAAAATTATTGGTGTTGCAGAAAACATGGAAAATCATGTTTAGTTTACCTGAAGTATATCAATTATTTTCTGCAGATTGACAAATATTCATTAGTAAACAAAAGCGATGGGAAATTGTTTTTCATTATGTCACCGCAACAACACTTTCTGATGGCCGGAAAATGTTACTGGTATTTGTTTTCTGTCTTTATTAAAACGGATAAATGCTTTGGTTGACCAATGTGTTAACATGTATGACACATTAGAATATAGTGCATATTCATTTGCAATTACTAATAAACTACATGTGTGAGCCAGAAAACCGAAACAAAAGCACAAACAGCGCTATCCTGGAACACATAGACATTTGTATTGAGCTTCCCTTAGTTGAAACAATTTCCATCTAATCTTAAGAATATGTTCAAGATGAGGACATTCGCTAACCTGGGATTCATCACAACAGAAGATCACATGTGTTTCACGATTATGCTTTAGAGTTTGCATAATGCAATGAAGAAAAGGTAAGAAAGCATCTTCAGGAGCATGTTCAGGTTCAGTGTTACTGCTATCTAAACTGCTAATTCCATGCAGAACAAGGAGAAAACACAGCAAAGTGCAGGGAGCAAGCTCACTTTCAAGTGGACTGAGGTTTCAGCTGGAGCTCCAATAGTCATTGCATCCCCCCCGAGACACAAGGTCAGACAAACTCGATAAGGAGGAGATGTACATCCACTCGTCCACTTGTGTTCAATTCCATTCAGTTTCATGCACTTCCGAGTATCTGCTTACTTCTCCTTACACTTGACTTGGACTTTAAATCTTGATGGACTGAATGTGATTATGGTCTTTATTTCATTATCGCCAAATATCCCGGATAGCACAACTTAAATGAGCACATGAACTTTAATTTATTTACTCTGCTTCTCTCTTCAATGAACAGGCATTGCTCCTCGCATCCTCTTTAAAAAATACATAAGCTAAACGTGAGCGATACTATGGAATCAAAACCTGTACTATAAATTTTGTAACTCAGTAAATACTTCTGTACCCATCATTATCACTTCATACTTTTGTTAGACTTAGACCCCACTAGTCCACTTTAGTACTCACCAAGGTTCCCCACAAAGCCACCTGCCTTTCTCATCATCTGCCCCCTCACTTACCTTTAATTATTCCATCTCACAGTTACCTCAACACCATAAAGACCTCTCTCACACACTCTCTCAAATTGCACATACAGCTGGTAGTAAATTACTAGAGCTACAGCTTGGGAGAAGCCATGAAGAGCTCTTCAGTTGCATCAAGCCTGAAACACGAGCAAGTAGATGCTAGCAAACTGCAGGAAGGTGTCCTCAACAACCTTGAGCTTAGGCTTGGAATTTCTTCAGACAATGGCCTGTGTGGTGGTGGAGGCACTACTAATCCATGGCTTGGTGTTGGAGTGCACCCTTGGAGCCTGTCTTCCGGGCAAGACAAGGCAGCCCTGGAGCAAGTTCAGCAGAGGCCTAATGAGAGCCACATGCAAAGGTTTGGTTATCATTTAGCACAAAGTAATAGCTGTTTCTTCGCAGTCTTGTCATGGAAACATGATATATGAATTTAGAAAATTCTTTCGTTAAAAGAGGGCTCATCTATGAACAGTTTTATGTTTGTGCCTGTTTTGATCTCTGTAAGATTTTGGCATAGCATAAGAAAAACATGTAAACAAAGCATAGAGAATAGAATAGTTCACAATATGCGGAGAGAAATAATTTTCATGTGAAGATAATAAAACATGGAAGGTAAAAGAGGGAAATAATAACTGGAATTGTATTGTGGTACTAATGTACTGCCATCTCAAGTTGATTTATTCCTTGTTGTCACGAATTACATACAAAGAGGTGGTGAATCTTTGCTTGTCTGCCATCTTCTCATCAAATTCCACTCACAATTTTCAGAGAAGATCGCCCCCAAGTGGTCGGATGGCCACCATTGTGCACATTCCGCAAGAATCTGTCCACCACATCTACAAGGTCTGCATATTCTCAAGATCTGAGCAAAGTGGAACCCTGCTCTGAAGAAGAAGAAGACCATGGAAACACTGGAGTTTCAGGACAAGAGAGGCCAGCTATGTTTGTGAAGGTGAACCTGGAAGGTTACGCTGTCGGGAGGAAGATCGACATCAATGCGCACCACAGTTACACTTCTCTGTCCGGGGCTCTGCAGAGCATGTTCCATGGCTTCCTGTCAGGTATTTTTGGTTTGCACTGCACTGCACCCTCCATGCATGATCAAACTCCATACTGCTCATGTCACTGACATATATGAGGTACTTGGCTGATTTCAGATGGCCATCGGAGGATTGCAACTAGAGAGGATGGAGAGCAGCTGGAGCGTCAGAAGGGCAATGGTGGGATGAAGAACTACATCCTTCTGTATGAGGACAACGAGGGCGACCGCATGCTCGTCGGCGATGTCCCATGGGAGTATGTTGAGCGTGGCAATTTCTTTATGGAAGAAGTTGAAGTTGTCACTGATCGACCTTTCTTGCATATGTTTTTGCAGGTTGTTCATCGCTTCAGTGAAGAGGCTTTACATTACTAAGGACTCCAGAGCTGACAAAAGCGACACGAAGAACAGTGGTGTGTTTCTTTATGCTGCACTGCATTACAGTTACACACCGTTCGTTCTGACAAAGTTTACTGCATTTATTTGTCAAGTGACAGTACTATCTTGTTCCTTTTGTAGTTACATGATGATTAGATGTCGAGGCTGTTTCTCTGCTTCTAGCAACTGAACTGACAACAGGAGATTGCATACGTCGACGTGGCACGAATCTCCAGGATTGTAGACGGTCCTGATATGGTCTTCGCCTACAACGGGCTGCCGAAAATCTGCATCCTAAGCTTCGAATTAGGTTGCCTGTAAAAATCTGTTTATTTTACCTTCTCGCGGTGCATCCAGGAGTGTAGTACGATTAAAATTAATGTAGGAAGTTTTGTTTGTACAATCGAATAGATAGCGGATTAGCTAATACTCATGTAAAATAGCACTGGGTGTAATTATGTATCGTGGAATAGGTAGTAAGGCTCCGGTACACTGACCTGTTAAATCTTCTCCGCAAAGTGTTTTATCAACCTCCATGGAGCTTTATGTCTTTTTTAGAAAATAAAAGCTTTATTACCGGGTCTCTACATCATGGATGTATGCGGCCTTGATTATGATGTTGTTTATTAGTACAAAGTAGCATAGTGACCATCGATTTTGCCAGGCCATCATCTTTAATGTGCTAAAAGTGCTACCAATTTATTTTTATTTATACAGATATTTCTTCCTTCTATTTACCCTCATTATTATATAAAGCACAACCGTTTAGACATGGATACATTCTTGAAAGCGTGTCTTCGTGACTTTCACTTCATGTATTAAAAGATGGATTGTGTATGGGACAAAGCTTTTACATCCGTTTCGAAAAAAAATGGATTGTGTAATGTTCTCCTGTCTTTAGGGTGCTCCTCGTGCTTCTAACCAGAAGCACCCATATTTTTCAAGGCAAAAATTATATTTGTGGTCCATAACTTTTGACACGATGTAAATTTGGCTCTCCAACTTCAAACTGGACTTTTTACCCTTCAACTCTTAATTTCACATGTCTTTGGTTCTTCGAATGATTTTGAGTTTTTGACTACTCAAAAGTGGTTTTGACCGACAAAGGGCATATGTCATGCCATCAATTTCATCATGATATACTACAAGATAAAGCAGGGGAATAAAATAAAATTGTTAGCAAATATATTTGAGGAAAATTTCCAAAGAAAATCATGAAAAAGAACGTAATGATTTAACAATTTTCTTCAATTACTTCTTTAAAGATTTGCTTTTTGAATTTCCATTTGTCTAAATTTACTCATTGCTATCCAACTTTAGGATATTTCCTAAAAACATTCATGGTATTTTGTCAATAAAAAGTCTTCTTTGACATTTTCGTTTCTCCTTTTCTTCCTTGATCTTACTTGATATTGCTAGGTTTTGCGTGGTATATATTTTTAATAGATATTAATATTATTCTGATTTTTTTAAATATGACTATATCTTCGTGTTACTTTGAAGGCCGGGTTAGTGCCCTAAGCAACTTATGTTTAGAGAATCATTGTGTCAAAAAAATGTTTAGAGAATCATTTTGGAATTAGTGCTGTGTGCAATTGAGAGTCAAAAAGAAAGAGAGAAGAGTCTGCAACTCTGGATCCCTCTTATCTCTCACCAACCAGAATAGATGATCAAGAATACACCTACAGAGCAAGACCTGCAAGTTCTGCATCCCACCAAAACATGATAACAGTTGTTCACAAACTAACTGACGAAGAGACAAAAATCGCGTATGTTCGAACTTCTAGTTTTTAGGAACACAACAAACGTATAGGGCATAAAATCCAAGGTAATGTAGTGGATAAGCTGCAAACTCATAGGGCAATGTAAGAGCCGAACCCAGATCATCATCATGAGTAAATTACTACACGATGCGTTCTTCATTGGATCGTAACAAGACCTATTGGATTCTGAGTTTCTGACAAGACAGAAAGAGCATCGTAGCTAAAGTTAAACCTATGACTATGGGTGGATCATCGCTTATAGATTTGCCAAGGCAGTGAACTATCACAGAAGGTGTTCATCGAAGGTAACTCAGGGATTTGATAAACTGCAAACCAAAGCACACATTTATGCAAGGTAAGAATAGAACCACATCATGATCTCAAAAAGAGGAACATAACTCGCTGAATTATTATATTACACAAAATGGTTCAACACTGCCCAGATCACATGGTGGATGACAGTAACGATACAATGATATATCCTTTGATCATAATAAGACAGAAAAACACATGACATCTAAATTTACAACTGTGTTCTTAGATCGATGATCGTAGACAAATAACATGGGTTCATGACCACAAGTCCATGAACATTTCCTTGAGATCCTCGATGCCGGAGAAGTCCACGTCTTTGAATGCCTCGTCCCGTGCTTTGTCGCAAATTGCTCGGGCGTTGGCCCTGTCAGCGAGGAAGTCGTCGTCCACCTCGACGTATCCATGCCTGCGGTACTGTCTGCGGACCCAGGCCTGGTGTTCGGCGAAGTCCTCCTCAATTTGAATGAAGACCCGTGCAGCGATGTAACTGCGGGACATCTCCTCCGCCGGAGGCCACAGGTCACGGCGCAGGCGTCTCAGGGCCCTGACTTCAGGCCGGACGCGATGGTCAGGTTCAAAGGCCTCCTGGGCGAGGATCCAAGCAACCTCCTTCTGCGGCAGCCGGGTCATCTTTTTCGCCGGAGCCTCCTCGCCTTTGGCCACCGTCGCCGCCTGCACCTTGCTTTTCTTGGTGATGCGTGGCTCCGGCGGGCACTCGTCGCCGGCCGACACCGCCTCCTCTGACTTCCTTTTCGTGGTGGTGCACGGCTTCAGCGGACAATCCTTGCCGGCCGCCGCTTTCTTGGCTGCAATCTCGTCCGCCGACATGTTGCGCCGATGGTATGAACCCTCCACGCGGGCCATCGGTTAAGCTGATCTTCTGCGCCTCTTCCGCCTTACTCAGGACGCCGCGAGATCTCAAATTGGGGAAGCAGCTGATGGTGATGGTGGCCTGGTGGGGTGTCGAGATTATAAAGCAAGAACCTTTTTCTTTGGCGCGCAGGTGTGGATGTCGACCCGGAGCGGGACTCGGATCGGAGACAGGATCGACTGATCCACTGTTTTCTTCCGTGTGTGGGTTCGGAATTTGGAGAGGAAATTGCAAGGACCAGCAACTCTTGGGGAGGATGTTGCACAGACAAATCACTTAAATTTTTTGTTGCGCAAACCAGTGCTTCTTTGAGAGAATATTGCAGAGAGCTCTAATGACCGCTTAACAGGACATCCAATTATTCGGTTTCACTTAATCGGCTGACCTAACGTGAACCTAATCTTAATAGAGTAGGGATTATTTACTCTAAAACTTCCATGCTCGCTTTATTTAAAAATTAAAATGATAAAAAAATTCATGAGTTTTATGAATTGCAAAATAAATTGGGACATACCCAATGCTATATATCCTACAAACGTCTAAACTGGGACTGCTCATGCCTTCGCTGTCATCACTGAACGATGTAGTCCTTGCGTCCGCCGCCATGGGAGGCCCTAGCCGCTCCCAGTGAAGGTGGAGCTCGACGCGGACTCCATTGACGACACATACCAAGCCTACGTCGTGGACTCGCCACTGTGGGCGAGGTGGTTCGAGACCGAACACAAGGAGCGGTGTGCTAGCATTGAGGCGAACCTTGAGGACCTCGACGATGACGACATGGACTACGAGGCGTACGGTCCGTTATGCAGCGGCTATTAGAGATGACCTAATAAGATACAGAAATGCACTTTTGATCCCCAGTGCATATGCTCCCTTTACGTAAAAAAATGAATTAAAAAATATTAAAAAGTTTGAAGATTTTTTTTAGCTTATATATCTCCACATTCTATGTCCTCGCTTACGGCTCCATAGTAAAATGATATTTCTTTATGGCATTTGTCTGTCTTTTTTGCACAAGCCACGTAACAATCCATTTTTTTTTTCCTCAAATGACTTCGTGAACACGTACGACGTGGAGACGTATGCGCAACATTTTGTTTTGAATTTTTTTGATATTTTTAAATATGTTTGAAATGCATTTTAAATAATGGAATCATATGCATCAGGAGCAAAAGCACCATGTCCTAATAAGATAGGCCTTTCTTATCATATACTACTATATTAACCATATAACCGGATCCTTACAGCTGCTTGCAACGATTAGAACTAGAGTCGCTGGTCTGTGCAAAATTAAACTTGAGTCACTGGTTTGCGCAAAATCTGCCCCAAGGATTGCTGGTATACGCAATTTTCTCGAATTTGGACGAACCCGTCTCGGACTCGGAGGTCCTCTGCAGGCCTGGCTCACAAACGCCATGGGTCCACGTACTATTTTTTTCTTAATATAAATGGGCCACGTACTAATTGTGTACGTGATCTGAGTGCGTTATTTTGACATGGATGCGGGCTCGGGGCTATCCTCACGGGTCGATTTCGACAAATTTAATCCTTTTTCAAAAAGATCAGCAAAATTTGATCTTTTTTAAAAAAATTCAATCTTTTTAGTAGCGTCTTTCCTTCAGACACTACTTTCTTCATGGTAGCGCCCATAGGGATGGCGCTGAACATCTACCAGCATGGCAAGGGGGCTCGCGATTCGCGTCCTCAACTCCGTTGACAAGGGCGCTAACCTTTTAAAGTTTATCTTCCTTCACATGGCCAATGATAATTTTATTAGCCTCTAGATTTAGTATTAGACATTGGCCCTGTTTTTGCTAGTTAGAGTTATGGTATGCGACTATGATTTGGTGTCAATCTTGCCATGTGTAGGTGGATCTTGGTATTGTTATTGTCGTTTTCAAATGTATAATATATTTATAGATCTACTTAATCATAGATCTAGTTAATATTATTTCTATATCTAGGAAAACTTGGCATGTGAAGATTATAATTAATATATTTATTTTGATGCATTTGATTTTTATAATTATTTTGTAGATGGCAAGACTTATTGTTGTCATTATTGTTCGCTTATCTTAGTTTTCAAACATTGTTGTAGGCAATTTGGTTCGCTTATTGTTCTCATTATTGTTTGCTTATCTTAATTTTCGAATATCGTTCACAGTAACTTTATTTTGAAATTTGTTGTAGGTATGGCGTCGTTCGGTTCGAAGGAGAAACTGATGAAGTGGAAGCACACTGCTGACCTTTGGCCATCCAATTTTCCCAAGAGACGGAACGGGTTTGTTGTTGGTGTGGTGACCTTTGTGTCTCCAAGCAATATGATTAGTGGGATGAAAAATACGGAAGGAGGTTTTGGATGTGTTCTAACTATGCACATGACAAGGCTAAACCAAGAAACCCAGGTGACTACCGGCCGGTATGTGTCTCCACTTGTAATGAATATTTGTTGAGTGCTTGACATTAATAATATTAAATGTGTATTTGCAATCTTCTCCACCTCTTTGTGAATTCATGAAGTTGATAGAGTTGGAGAAATATAGATATCACAAGGACACTACAACATACTCGGTTTTTGCTAAAGATTTTACCTTGTCAGTGAATGTCAAAATACCGTCACGGGCACGTGATACTGACAGTTTTGAAATCCATGGTGAACATCGCATCACAGATGGCCTGGCTGACGGTTGAGCATGCTGTCATGGATCCGTGATGGCTGAGTCCAAGCCCAAAATCCAGCTAGCCCAACTCGTTGTGACGGAAATTACCGTCATGTGTCGGTTGTCTTGACTGTCAACCACCGCGTCAGGTGTGTTGGGACAATGATTGTACTGTCAGGATCATGAATGACCTGTCAGGCCAATGATTAAGTTGTCAGTACGGTCGACACTAAGGTTTATCGTCTAGCCTAATTTGGCACGCCAGGTGGAAAGCCATTCACGAAAATGTCTTTCAGGGTCCTTTGTCTGCGCATTATTTTGTGCAGATTTGAAGAAGCAAGAAAAGAAAGCCCTTCCTATGGCTGTCACAGCTGTTGCACCTTGTTGGATCCCACCTCCGCAAGGTCATGTGAAGATCAATGTCTACGCTGGTGTGGGTAAAAAGAATGGGCAAGGGACAGTGGATGTGATCGCTAGAAGTGCTCAAAGAGAGTATATGGGATCATCATCACTTGTGTTCCCTGACAGCACTGACCCGGAGACCCTGGAGATGCTTGCATGCCGAGAGGCGTGTGCTCTGGCTGGCGATCTCTCTCTGAGGTGGGTTCGGGTGGCAACCGACTGCTCCAACATGGTGAGAGGTTTGGAGAGGGGCACTATGGGAGCTTACGCTCACATAGTTTGAGAAATCGTGGAGGTGAAGAAGAATTTCCAGGAGCTGGTCTTCATCCACGAAGGACGGGAGTTCGAACAAGGAGGCGCATGCTTTAGCGAGAAGCGCTATCTACGATGAACCAGGCCGCCGTGTGTGGCTCAATGGACCGCCTGAGGGTTTTTGTAGAAATATTCTAGCCGATTGTAACGAACCTATGATCGTCGAGCAGCGATTTCTGACGCACTCTTTTCCTTACCAGGGTACCGAAGGGGACTGGAAAGTTTTTAATGAGGCGGCTCGCGTACCTAATAAAGTGTGTTTTCCATAAAAAAATGTATTCTTCTGTCGGTTCTTTTGGTATCTCTTCCCTAATATCATAGTTCTGCCAGGTTTTCTCGGGTTTTAAACATGTCGATCTTTGAAAATGTTTAATATAGAAAATTATTCAAATTTATAAAATTTTCAGTTTTTTGAAAATGTTTTCAAATTCAAAAATGGTTCCATAGTTCGGTTCCTAGGCGGACGGTGCCATGGTGCCACTGCCGCTAGGGGCATGCTTCCTTCATAGCGCGGACATCGTCGACCGGTGGTAGCACAGGGAATAACTCACTAGATCCACCAGCTGGACAAGCCAAGAGACCACGACCGGGTTGCTTCCGACATCCTCCGGCAGGAAGTGCAGCAGGGCGTCAGTGGCCGCGGGCGCAACCCCCCTAGACCGAGAAGCTCGGGAGGGAGAGGCGGTTTCTCGCTAGCCACCTCGACCTGGCCACGTGGAGCCACCCCTCCTGGAAGGGCTGCTGGCCCGCCGTCGTCTGACAAGGGAACGTGTGCGAGGGCCCATCTTCCATCGGTAGTGGGGCTGATGCACGATACGTGGTTGGAACCAAGCGCCGCATGAACCACTCCACATGGCCCTCCTCGATGGGGCCACCCTTCCTCCGCGCCAACATGCGCGAGGAAGGCATGGATCTTGCGAAACCAGAGGTCACCCACCTTGCTTGCGCCCGATGGCGTGTGCTTGATGGAAGCGGTTGGTAAACCCCAAGTGGAAGGTATGATGAGCACAGCGGCATGTTTTCCCTCGCAAGAAACCAAGGTTTAATTGACCAGTAGGAGAAAGGCATGACATTTGAAGGTGTTACTGGCTGACTATTGGCAGGGCGCACTACCGACGTCAGCAACAACGTGGAACCTGCACACAACACAACCAAAATACTTTACCCCAACTTACAGTGAGGTTGTCAATCTCACCGGTTTAATGAACACAAAGGATTAGACGTATCGAGTGGAAAGAAATGTTTGCAGTAATTAAAGAGAACAGAGCTTACAGAAAGTAAACAGAACAGGGTTGCAGTGGATGAATTTATTAGTGTAAAGGAAAGGACCGGGGTCCATAGTTCACTAGAGGTGTCTCTCCATAATGATAAATAGCATGCTGGGTGAACGAATTACAGCTGGGCAATTGAAACAATACCGACCATACATGAAAAGATGATTACTATGAGATTCGTTTGGGCATTACAACATAATACATAGACCGTAAACCAACTGCATCTATGGCTAATAATCCACCTTCCGGTTATCGTCCGAACCCCTTTTAGTATTAATTTGCAAGCAATAGATTATCACATTAAGAAATGTGTGTAAAGTAAATAATAGAATTATCCTTGGATAAAACATTGTTATTTTCTCCCTGGTAGCAACAATACATCTACAATTTTAGAAGTTATTGTCTTTCTTCTAGAAAAATAGAGGCATGAACCTACTATCGAGCATAAATACCCACCCTTGGAGTCACAAGCATCTACTTGGCCAGAGTATCTACTAGCAACGGAGAGCATGCAAGATCACAAATAACATATGACATGAATATATAATCGATCTCAACATAGTATACAATATTTATCAGATCCCAGCAAACACAACATGTAGCATTACATAAGGATGATCTTGATCATGTAGGGCAGCTCACAAGATCTAAACATGAGGCACAAATTGGAGAAGACAACCATCTAGCTACTGCTATGGACCCATAGTCTAGGGATGAAGTACTCACACATCACTTCGGAGGCAGGCATGGCGATGTAGATGCTTCCGGCGATGATTCCCCCACCCCCGGCAGGGTGCCGGGAAGAGCTTCAGAACCCTCCCGAGATGGGTTCTGCAATGGCAGCCGCGACAGAACTTTCGTGCATGGAGGCTCGGGTATTAAGGGTTTTCTCGCGATCGTGATTAAATAGGCGGAGGGGCGATGTCGGTGGAGGCCAGGGTGGCCCACACCACCCCTAGGCGTGGGCCAGGGCTATGCCGTGCCTAGGGCTGGCGTGGCCGCCCTACTGCCCCCTTCGAATCCCCTTTGGACTCTGTATTCGTTACAGAAAATATTGACTTCCGCTTTTGTTTCGTCCAATTCCGAGAATATTTTATGTACAAATTTTCTGAAATACAAACCATGAAAAAACGGGGAACTGGCATGGTGGCATCTTGTTAATAGGTTAGTGCCGGAAAATGTATAAAAGTGCAACGAAGTATGAGCAAACATATATGAATTGGTGTAAAACAAGCATGGAACATCAAAAATTATAGATACGTTTGAAACGTATCACCCCTACCTGGCGCGCCAGATGTCGTGTCGTGGATTGCGACACCAGAAATGGGACTCCCCTATTGGTTCGGGGGGGAGCAGAGCACAATCAGATCTATCGACGATCGAGACGAAGCTCACAATCACACAGATACACATGTTTTTTTACCCAGGTTCAGGCCGCTATGTGCGAAACCCTACGTCCTGCAACTAAGTTGTATATGCTGGTTATTCTCCAATATAGTGTTTGTTCCCGAGGAAGGAGATAACGGTTCCTTTCCCTACAAGCCTCCCCTTTCTCCCGCAGTCAGGGCCTCATTTTATATTGATATGGGGACACCACAAGATGCTGCGAGGACACATGGTCCATGGTGTGCCGCGTAGCCGAAACGTGGCTAGTGCGATATGACGTGCTGAGGGAGAAACCGCTTTGGTCTTGTTCGCCGATCTGGTCCTTGGGTTTCTCACCGGGTTGTATTGTGATCTTGATGTTCCCCCGCGCAAGGAGCCTTCCCCGGGGAGCGCTTGGGGGGCCTGATCCCAGACGGGCCATGGTCACCCCTTCCCCACGGATCCGACATCATCTTCAACACCCGTCGTTGTGTGTTCAACGAGTCTCCAGTGAGGGGAGCCTCATGAAGGGGAGAGAGAGAGAGGGTGCCATAGGGCAAGGAGTATCCGGGACGGGGTCACACGAGTTACCCAGCTTTAGACCTCACAACAGCGGGACAACATGTGAGCGATTACAATGAGTTGTCTCTTGCCGCAAGGGCTCTGTGGATTCGGCTTATAAAGGCTCCGGATCCAGGGTTACAGGGATAGAGATCTAGCCGGATACGACTAAGCCTAGATTACGAACGTGATTCCTTGTCTTGCGCGTCACGGATTTGACCGCCTTTCACCATGGGCCAGATCCGATAGCTTCGTCTCGAGGCCGGATCCTACCGCCGGATTCTCCAGTAACTGCGCGGCCCGGTGGGTTGTATGCCTCCCCACCATCTTTGGGCCACCCGGGCTTACCGAAATTAGAACCCTATCATGGTACACCTAGTTGGTATATCCCCAATAGTAGCCCCCGAAGTTCTTCAAGATTCGTCATTCCAACGTCCAACTTTCGCTCCACTTTAATCCAGAGAGAATCTCGAAGAGCTTCCAAATAAATCTGCCTCCGCGACACCACCGTGGGGCCAGCGGCGTCGGGAGGCCGGACCCGGGTGAGATCTGCCTTCGCAGGCATCGGAGACACCATCACCATCAGGCATGTCGTCTACGCCGGTAACATCCCCATCGTCCCCAACGACTAGTAATGGGTTTCCACCAAGGAGAACTTCATCCACTATTCTGTCATCCCCATCGGCGGAATTCAGATCTTCATCGGCGAAACTAGCTGCTCCGCTAGGTTTGCCAGATCAAGCGCCACACGGACCGCTGTTGAGCAGGGACGTTCATGGAAGATCGATCTGGACAGGACCCACCTTTGGCCGGATCCTCCACAGATCAAAATTAAGGCCCACCCAAACCACTACTCTGGTGAACAGGACGGTGGAAGAAGAATGCAGATTCGCCTAGCGATAGGAGCTTAGGGCATCTCCAATGCGTGCGACTCCATCCCGCGCCACAAGCATCCGGATGGGTCCAAACGGACAAAACCGCGGCCCAACACGGCCACGCATCGCAAATGCGGATGGCCACGGTGTCCGGGACAACCCAAACCCGGCCCAAATCTGGGGCAGGTTTGCATGGCCACGGATGGCACGCGGCGTCCTCGCGTGTCTGCCTAGTCCGCGTGTCTAGCCACCTGTCGGTGCCCCAATCCTATTAAATGTGGATTGGGGAGGGGGACTGTCCCTATCCAGTCCCCACTCTCCACTCCGGCCGCACGAGCTCGACCTTCCGCACCACCATGGCCCCGAAGCAAGAGTTCGAGCCGTCCGCCAATGACCACGAGGCCGGCAGCAGCCAACGAGGCACGCCGGTGGCGTTCGCTGCCGGCTCCCATCCGCGACGAGATCTACGTTGATGTCTACGCTTGCTTCTATTCCTGTAGACAGTGTTGGGCCTCCAAGAGCAGAGGTTTGTAGAACAGCAGCAAGTTTCCCTTAAGTGAATCACCCAAGGTTTATCGAACTCAGGGAGGTAGAGGTCAGAGATATCCCTCTCAAGCAACCCTGCAATTAAGATACAAGAAGTCTCTTGTGTCCCTAACACACCTAATACACTTGTCAGATGTATAGGTGCACTAGTTCGGCGAAGAGATAGTGAAATACAGGTATAATGGATGATTGTAAGTAGTAATTGCAATCTGAAATAAAGATGGCAGCAAGCAAACATGTAACATAACTTGTTGGAAACGGTGTTTCAATGCTTAGAAACAAGGCCTAGGGATCCTACTTTCACTAGTGGACACTCTCAACATTGCAATCATAATTGAATATAAATAAGCACTTCATCATACTACTCTCCGGTTGAATAAAGAACTCAAATTCATTGGGCAAGTGTGCACACCTCAAAGGCGTATTCCCAAGTACTAATAAACACCCCACACCGTCACCGTGAGCATTCATAGGAGGTACTAACACACCACAATTCATAAGGGAGTTACACACGGCGCACACACTGTCACCATTACACCGAGGTCACAGTAACTCCAAAGTTCACATAATAAAACACTTGAATATCATATGACATCTAGATTGCAAGCCTATGATCACATAGATGAACAAATAATTAGTAGTCTCAAACACTCTCTTGTTGGATAACAAACACCATTCATTGCGTAGGGCTACAAGAGCACACCTCAAGCCAGAGTAAACAAGCTCCACAACATCCGGAGTTCATATTAAAGTAACCTCTAGAGTGCATAATAGACAAGAGTAACATCTACATATTCATAAAGATCACACCATGGGAGAGAGAGATGAACCACATAGCTACCGGTAGAGCCCTCAGCCTCGGGGGAGAACTACTCCCTCCTCATCATGGGAGACAGCAACGGCGA
Organism: Lolium perenne; assembly: GCF_019359855.2. Lineage (NCBI taxonomy): Eukaryota > Viridiplantae > Streptophyta > Magnoliopsida > Poales > Poaceae > Lolium > Lolium perenne. The sequence goes on along the minus strand of NC_067250.2, from coordinate 215,836,751 downwards.
TGAAGATGACGGTGGTGTCGATGGAGATGGATTCCGGGGGCACTTCCCCGTCCCGGTGGCGTGCCGGAACAGAGACTTCTGTCCCTCGAACTTGGCTTCGCGATGGCGGCGGCTGCGTAACTTTTCTCGTCTTGTGGCTTATCTCTTTAGGGTTTTCACATTTGGGAGCATATATAGGCGAAGGGGCGATGTCGGTGGAGTCCCGAGGTGGGCTCCCCACCAGGTGGCGCGGCCAGGGGGTGGCCCACGCCCCCCTATGGTGTGGGATCCTCGTGGCCCTCCTTCGTCTCTCCTTCGGACTCCGTGAAGCCCCTGGAAAAATAGGCTTTTGTTTCGTCCAATTCCGAGAATATTTCCTGTGTAAGATTTCTGAAACCAAAAACAGCAGAAAACAGGAACTGGCACTTCGGCATCTTGTTAATAGGTTAGTTCCGGAAAATGCATAAAAACATTATAAAGTGTGAGAAAAACATGTAGGTATTGTCATAAAACTAGCATGGAACATAAGAAATTATAGATACGTTGGAGACGTATCAAGCATCCCCAAGCTTAGTTCCTACTCGCCCTCGAGTAGGTAAGCGATAACAAGGATAATTTCTGAAGTGACATGCTACTATCATAATCTTGATCAATACTATTGTAAAGCATATGAGATGAATGAAGTGATTCAAAGCAATGGTAAAGACAATGATTAAACAACTGAATCATATAGCAAAGACTTTTCATGAATAGTACTTTCAAGACAAGCATCAATAAGACTTGCATAGGAGTTAACTCATAAAGCAATACATTCTTAGTAGGAAGGTTTGAAGCAACACAAAGGATGATTAAGTTTCAGCAGTTGCTTTCAACTTTCAACATGTATATCTCATGGATAATTGTCAACATAAAGCAATATAACAAGTGCAATAGGTAAACATGTAAGAATCAATGCACATAGTTGACACAAGTGTTTGCCTCTAAAATAGAAGGAAGTAGGTAAACTGACTCAACATAAAGTAAAAGAATTGCCCTTCGCAGAGGGAAGCATGGATTACTATTTTTGTGCTAGAGCTTTTATTTTGAAAACATAGAAACAATTTTGTCAACGGTAGTAATAATTCATATGTGTTATGCATAAGACATCCAATAAGTTGCAAGCCTCATGCATAGAATACCAATAGTGCTCGCACCTTGTCCTAATTAGCTTGGATTTACATGGATTATCATTGCATAACATATGTTTCAACCAAGTGTCACAAAGGGGTACCTCTATGCCGCCTGTACAAAGGTCCAAGGAGATAAATCGCATTTGATTTCTCATTTTTGATAGATCTCAACTAAGGACATCCATACCGGGACAACATAGAAAATAGATAATGGACTCCTCTTTAATGCATAAGCATTCAACAACAGATAATATTCTCATAAGAGATTGAGGATTAATGTCCAAACTGAAACTTCCACCATGATACATGGCTTTAGTTAGCGGCCCAATGTTCTTCTCTAACAATATGCATACTCAAACCATTTGATTATGATCAATCACACTTACTTCAGACAAGACGAACATGCATAGCAACTCACATGATATTCAACAAAAAGTGTAATAGTTGATGGCGTCCCCAGAAACATGGTTACCTCTCAACAAGCAACTTATAAGAAATAAGATACATAAGCGACATATTCATTACCACAATAGTTTTTAAGCTATTTTCCCATGAGCTATGTATTGCAAAGACAAAGAATGAAATTTTAAAGGTAGCACTCAAGTAATTTACTTTGGAATGGCAGAGAAATACCACATAGTAGGTAGGTATGGTGGACACAAATGGCATAGGTTTTGGCTCAAGGTTTTGGATGCACGAGAAGAATTCCCTCTCAGTACAAGGCTTTGGCTAGCAAGGTTGTTTGAAGCAAACACAAGTATGAACCGTTCAGCAAAACTTACATAAGAGCATATTGCAAGCATTATAAGACTCTACACTGTCTTCCTTGTTGTTTAAACACTTCACCAGAAAATATCTAGACTTTAGAGAGACCAATCATGCAAACCAAATTTCAACAAGCTCTATGGTAGTTCTTCATTAATAGGTGCAAAGTACATGATGCAAGAGCTTAAACATGATCTATTTGAGCACAACAATTGCCAAGTATCAAATTATTCAAGACAATATACCATTTACCACATGAAGCATTTTCTGTTTCCAACCAAATAGCAATTAATGCAGCAGCTTTTAACTTTCGCCATGAACATTAAAAGTAAAACTAAGAACACAAGTGTTCATATGAAAAAGCGGAGCGTGTCTCTCTCCCACATAAGCATGAATTTATTCAGAGAATGAAAATATCAAAACGAAAATAAAAGCACACAGACGCTCCAAGTAAAGTACATAAAATGTGACGGAATAAAAAATATAGTTTCACTAGAGGTGACCTGATAACTTGTCGATGAAGAAGGGGATGCCTTAGGCATCACCAAGCTTAGATGCTTGAGTATTCTTGAAATATGCAAGGATGAACCACGGGGGCATCCCCAAGCTTAGACTTTTCACTCTTCTTAATCATATTGTATCATCCTCCTCTCTTGATCATTGAAAACTTCCTCCACACCAAACTCGAAGCAAACTCATTAGAGGGTTAGTGCATGATCAAAAATTCACATGTTCAGCAAGGACACAATCATTCTTAACACTTCTGGACATTACCCAAAGCTACTTAAAGTTAATGGAACAAAGAAATCCATTCAACATATCAAAAGAGGCAATGTGAAATAAAAGGCAGAATCTGTCAAAACAGAACAGTCTGTAAAGACGAATTTTTTAGAGGCACTTAACAGGCTCAGATAAAAAAGCTCAAAACTAATGAAAGTTGCGTACATATCTGAGGATCACGCATGTAAATTGGCAGATTTTTTTGATTCTTCTACAGAGAGATCTACTCAAATTCATGACAGGTAGAAATCTGTTTCTGCGCAGCAATCCAAATCTAGTATCAACTTTACTATTAGAGACTTTACTTGGCACAACAACGCAATAAAGTAAAGATAAGAAGAGGTTGCTACAGTAGTAACAACTTCCAAGACACAACAAAACAGTAGCAAAATAAAACATGGGTCATCTCCCAAGAAGTGCTTTCTTTATAGCCATTAAGATGGGCTCAGTAATTTTAATGATACTCACGCAAGAAATAAGAGTTGAAGTAAAAGAGAGCATCAAGAAGCAAATTCAAAACACATTTACGCCTAACCCACTTCCTATGAAAAGGAATCTTGTAAATAAACAAGTCATGTAAGCATAATGCAACAAGCATAGAAAGGCAACACAAGCGCAACTTCGAGATTCTCAACATAAAGAGGGGAAACTTAATATTATTAAGATGCATAACCATGTTTCCCTCTCTCATAATAAATTTCAGTAGCATCATTGATGAAATCCACAATATACCCATCACTTAAAACATTCTTATCATGGTTCATATGCATAAAAGTATTACTCTCCACATAAGCATAGTCATTACTATCAATTGTAGTGGGAGCAAATTCAATAAAATAGCTATCATTATTATTCTCATCACCATAATCATCATATATAGGAGGCATATTGTAATCATAATTAATTTTCTCCTCAATAGTAGGTGGACTGAAAATATCATATTCATCATTATAATCATCATAAATTGCAGGCATGGTATAATCATAATAACCTTTATCCTCCATAGTAGGTGGCACCAAAATACCACTATCATTATAATCATCATAAATGGGAGGCAAAGTATCATCAAAGAAAATTTTCTCCTCAAAACTTGGGGGACTAAAAATATCATGCTCCTCAAAACCAGCTTCCCCAAGCTTAGAATTTTCCATAGCATTAGCAACAATGGTGTTCAAAGCATTCATACTAATAACATTGCCATTAGCATGCATATAAAGTTCCATAGGTTTTTTAATTTTCTCTTCAAACACCTAATGTCCTAAATCAAGATAAATACTATAAAGATCTCTTATATTTTTGTTGTTTTCCATTAAGCCTAACTAGTGAAAATAAAAACAAGAAACAAAAAGATATAATTGCAGGATCTAAAGGAAATACCTTCGAGCACTCACACACCGGCAACAGTGCTAGGAAATAGCTTAGTAGTCGGAGGATGTGAATACCTTTTACCTTACCTCCCCGGCAACGGCGCCAGAAAATAGCTTGATATCTACGCACGCTTCTATTCCTGTAGACAGTGTTGGGCCTCCAAGAGCAGAGGTTTGTAGAACAACAGCAAGTTTCCCTTAAGTGAATCACCCAAGGTTTATCGAACTCAGGGAGGTAGAGGTCAGAGATATCCCTCTCAAGCAACCCTGCAATTAAGATACAAGAAGTCTCTTGTGTCCCCAACACACCTAATACACTTGTCAGATGTATAGGTGCACTACTTCGGCGAAGAGATAGTGAAATACAGGTATAATGGATGATTGTAAGTAGTAATTGCAATCTGAAATAAAGATGGCAGCAAGCAAACATGTAACAGAACTTGTTGGAAACGGTGTTTCAATGCTTAGAAACAAGGCCTAGGGATCCTACTTTCACTAGTGGACACTCTCAACATTGCAATCATAATTGAATATAAATAAGCACTTCATCATACTACTCTCCTGTTGAATAAAGAACTCAAATTCATTGGGCAAGTGTGCAAAAGCACACCTCAAAGGCGTATTCTCAAGTACTAATAAACACCCCACACCGTCACCGTGAGCATTCATAGGAGGTACTAACACACCACAATTCATAAGGGAGTTACACACGGCGCACACACTGTCACCATTACACCGAGGTCACAGTAACTCCAAAGTTCACATAATAAAACATTTGAATAGCATATGACATCTAGATTGCAAGCCTATGATCACATAGATGAACAAATAAGTACTACTCTCAAACACTCTCTTGTTGGATAACAAACACCATTCATTGTGTAGGGCTACAAGAGCACACCTCAAGCCGGAGTAAACAAGCTCCACAACATCTGGAGTTCATATTAAAGTAACCTCTAGAGTGCATAATAGACAAGAGTAACATCTACATATTCATAAAGATCACACCATGGGAGAGGGAGATGAACCACATAGCTACCGGTAGAGCCCTCAGCCTCGGGGGAGAACTACTCCCTCCTCATCATGGGAGACAGCAACGGCGATGAAGATGGCGGTGGTGTCGATGGAGATGGATTCCGGGGGCACTTCCCCGTCCCGGCGGCGTGCCAGAACAGAGACTTCTGTCCCCCGAACTTGGCTTCGCGATGGCGGCGGCTGCGTAAATTTTCTCGTCTCGTGGCTTATCTCTTTAGGGTTTTCACATCTGGGAGCATATATAGGCGAAGGGGCGATGTCGGTGGAGTCCCGAGGTGGGCTCCCCACCAGGTGGCGCGGCTAGGGGTGGCCCGCGCCCCCCTATGGTGTGGGCTCCTCGTGGCCCTCCTTCGTCTCTCCTTCGGACTCCGTGAAGCCCCTGGAAAAATAGGAACGTGGCCTTTTGTTTCGTCCAATTCCGAGAATATTTCCTGTGTAAGATTTCTGAAACCAAAAATAGCAGAAAACAGGAACTGACACTTCGGCATCTTGTTAACAGGTTAGTTCCGGAAAATGCATAAAAACATTATAAAGTGTGAGCAAAACATGTAGGTATTGTCATAAAACTAGCATGGAACATAAGAAATTATAGATACGTTGGAGACGTATCATACGTCACCGTAGCGGTGGCGCAGATGTTCTGGGAGGCCGGCATCCCAATGTCGTGGGGCGACGTGCATCTCCCCCACGGCTGGCACCTAAGTCCAGATTGGGTTCCGGTGCCGCCGATTCTGGTATCCAGCCGCGCCCGCGTCGCGGAGATCCGGCGGCGCCGCGCGCAGCTGCCGCCGGACCTCTGGGAGGACCCCGCATATAGTGACACAAGTCCCAACTGGGACTTGTGGTTCGAGGTGGAGCACGATGCGCCCCGGCGCACGTGCTTCACCTCGGCGACGGCGAGGCCTCGCCCATAGCCGCCTCGCGCGCAGCCGCGGATGCTCGCTAGGAGGCTGGCCGCCGCCCGGCGGCCTCTACATCGACGAGCCCGCGGCGGCGCCAGCGCACGCCACAAGCCTAGCCCGAGGAGGACGACGACCCCGAGCTGCAGGCCGTGCTGGCGGCGTCCCGCGAGCTCAACGACCTCGAGGAGCTGGCCAAATGGCCGCACCTCGCCGAGGCGCTGCGTTCCTCCGCGTTGGAGGAGATGGCTAGGAAGGCACAGGAGGACGCCGAGGCCGAGGCGTGGGTATTCCTCGCCATGACGCGCCGGCAGGAGGAGGCCACGCGCCAGGCCGCACTCCGGGAGGAGGAGGAGTGATACGTCTCAAACGTATCTATAATTTCTTATGTTCCATGCTACTTTTATGATGATACTCACATGTTTTATACACATTATATGTCATTATTATGCATTTTCCGGCACTAACCTATTGACGAGATGCCGAAGAGCCAGTTGTTGTTTTCTGCTGTTTTTGGTTTCAGAAATCCTAGTAAGGAAATATTCTCGGAATTGGACGAAATCAACGCCCAGGGGCTTATTTTTCCACAAAGCTTCCAGAAGACCGAGGGAGAAACGAAGTGGGGCCACGGGCTCCGCCACACCAGGCGGCGCGGCACGATGCGTGTGGTTGGCACGTCCGTTGGGAACCCCAAGAGGAAGGTGTGATGCGCACAGCGGCAAGTTTCCCTCAGTAAGAAACCAAGGTTTAATCGGACCAGTAGGAGTCAAGAAGCACGTTGAAGGTTGATGGCGGCGGGATGTAGTGCGGCGCAACACCAGAGATTCCGGCGCCAACGTGGACCCTGCACAACACAACCAAAGTACTTTGCCCCAACGAAACAGTGAGGTTGTCAATCTCACCGGCTTGCTATAACAAAGGATTAACCGTATTGTGTGGAAGATGATTGTTTGCGTAAAAACAGATAAAACAAGTATTGCAGGTAGATTGTATTTCAAGAAAGAGAATTGGACCGGGGTCCACAGTTCACTAGAGGTGTCTCTCCCATAAGATAAACAGCATGTTGGGTGAACAAATTACAGTTGGGCAATTGACAAATAAAGAGGGCATGACCATGCACATACATATCATGATGAGTATAGTGAGATTTAATTGGGCATTACGACAAAGTACATAGACCGCCATCCAACTGCATCTATGACTAAAAAGTCCACCTTCAGGTTATCATCCGAACCCCCTCCAGTATTAAGTTGCAAAGCAACAGACAATTGCATTAAGTATGGTGCGTAATGTAATCAACAACTACATCCTTAGACATAGCATCAATGTTTTATCCCTAGTGGCAACAGCACAACACAACCTTAGAACTTTCTCACATCGTCCCAGTGTCAATGCGAGCATGAACCCACTATCGAGCATAAATACTCCCTCTTGGAGTTACAAGCATCTACTTGGCCAGAGCATCTACTATTAACGGAGAGCATGCAAGATCATAAACAACACATAGATATAACTTTGATAATCAACATAACAAGTATTCTCTATTCATCGGATCCCAACAAACGCAACATATAGAATTACAGATAGATGATCTTGATCATGTTAGGCAGCTCACAAGATCCGACAATGATAACACAATGGTGAGAAGACAACCATCTAGCTACTGCTATGGACCCATAGTCCAGGGGTAGACTACTCACACATCACTCCGGAGGCGACCATGGCGGCGTAGAGTCCTCCGGGAGATGATTCCCCTCTCCGGCAGGGTGCCGGAGGCGATCTCTGGATCCCCGAGATGGGATCGGCGTTGGCGGCGTCTCTGGAAGGTTTTCCGTATCGTGGCTCTCGGTACTGGGGGTTTCATCACGGAGGCTTTAAGTAGGCGGAAGGGCAAGTCAAGAGGCGGCACGGGGGGCCCAAACCACTGGCCGGCGCGGCCAGGGGTGGGGCCGCGCCGCCCTAGGGTTTGGCCACCCCGTGGCCCCTCTTCGTTTCGTCTTCGGACTTCTGGAAGCTTCGTGGAAAAATAGGCCCCTGGGCTTTGATTTCGTCCAATTCCGAGAATATTTCCTTACTAGGATTTCTGAAACCAAAAACAGCAGAAAACAAAGAATCGGCACTTCGGCATCTTGTTAATAGGTTAGTTCCAGAAAATGCACGAATATGACATAAAGTGTGCATAAAACATGTAGATAACATCAATAATGTGGCATGGAACATAAGAAATTATCGATACGTCGGAGACGTATCAGCATCCCCAAGCTTAGTTCTGCTCGTCCCGAGCAGGTAAAACGATAACACAGATAATTTCTGGAGTGACATGCCATCATAATCTTGATCATACTATTTGTAAAGCATATGTAGTGAATGCAGCGATCAAAACAATGTATATGACATGAGTAAACAAGTGAATCATAAAGTAAAGACTTTTCATGAATAGCACTTCAAGACAAGCATCAATAAGTCTTGCATAAGAGTTAACTCATAAAGCAATAATTCAAAGTAAAGGCATTGAAGCAACACAAAAGAAGATTAAGTTTCAGCGGTTGCTTTCAACTTGTAACATGTATATCTCATGGATATTGTCAACATAGAGTAATATAATAAGTGCAATAAGCAAGTATGTAGGAATCAATACACAGTTCACACAAGTGTTTGCTTCTTGAGGTGGAGAGAAATAGGTGAACTGACTCAACATTGAAAGTAAAAGAATGGTCCTCATAGAGGAAAAGCATCGATTGCTATATTTGTGCTAGAGCTTTGATTTTGAAAACATGAAACAATTTTGTCAACGGTAGTAATAAAGCATATGCATCATGTAAATTATATCTTATAAGTTGCAAGCCTCATGCATAGTGTACTAATAGTGCCCGCACCTTGTCCTAATTAGCTTGGACTACCTGGATTATCACCGCAATACATATGCTTTAACCAAGTATCACAAAGGGGTACCTCTATGCTGCATGTACAAAGGTCTAAGGAGAAAGCTCGCATTTGGATTTCTCGCTTTTGATTATTCTCAACTTAGACATCCATACCGGGACAACATAGACAACAGATAATGGACTCCTCTTTTAATGCTTAAGCATTCAACAATAATTAATTCTTTTCTCATTAGAGATTTGAGGATGTTTGTCCAAAACTGAAACTTCCACCATGGATCATGGCTTTAGTTAGCGGCCCAATGTTCTTCTCTAACAATATGCATGCTCAAACCATTCAACTCAGTGTAGATCGCCCTTACTTGAGACAAGACGAACATGCATAGCAACTCACATGAAATTCAACAATGAAGAGTTGATGGCGTCCCCGAAACATGGTTATCGCACAACAAGCAACTTAATAAGAGATAAAGTGCATAATTACATATTCAATAGCACAATAGTTTTTAAGCTATTTGTCCCATGAGCTATATATTGCAAAGGTGAATGATGGAATTTTAAAGGTAGCACTCAAGCAATTTACTTTGGAATGGCGGAAAATACCATGTAGTAGGTAGGTATGGTGGACACAAATGGCATAGCGGTTGGCTCAAGTATTTTGGATGCATGAGAAGTATTCCCTCTCGATACAAGGTTTAGGCTAGCAAGGCTTATTTGAAACAAACACAAGGATGAACCGGTGCAGCAAAACTCACATAAAAGACATATTGAAAACATTATAAGACTCTACACCGTCTTCCTTGTTGTTCAAACTCAATACTAGAAATTATCTAGACCTTAGAGAAACCAAATATGCAAACCAAATTTTAGCATGCTCTATGTATTTCTTCATTAATGGGTGCAAAGCATATGATGCAAGAGCTTAATCATGAGCACAACAATTGCCAAGTATCACATTACCCAAGACATTTATAGCAATTACTACATGTATCATTTTCCAATTCCAACCATATAACAATTTAACGAAGGAGAAACTTCGCCATGAATACTATGAGTAGAAACCAAGGACATACTTGTCCATATGCTACAGCGGAGCGTGTCTCTCTCCCATAAAGTGAATGCTAGGATCCATTTTATTCAAACAAAACAAAAACAAAAACAAACCGACGCTCCAAGAAAAAGCACATAAGATGTGATGGAATAAAAATATAGTTTCAGGGGAGGAACCTGATAATGTTGTCGATGAAGAAGGGGATGCCTTGGGCATCCCCAAGCTTAGACACTTGAGTCTCCTTGATATATGCAGGGGTGAACCACCGGGGCATCCCAAAGCTTAGAGCTTTCACTCTCCTTGATCATGTTGCATCATACTCCTCTCTTGATCCTTGAAAACTTCCTCCACACCAAACTCGAAACAACTCATTAGAGGGTTAGTGCACAATAAAAATTTACATATTCAGAGGTGACACAATCATTTAACACTTCTGGACATTGCATAATGCTACTGGACATTAGTGGATCAAAGAAATTCATCCAACATAGCAAAAGAGGCAATGCGAAATAAAAGGCAGAATCTGTCAAAACAGAACAGTTCGTATTGACGAATTTTAAAATGGCACCAGACTTGCTCAAATGAAAATGCTCAAATTGAATGAAAGTTGCGTACATATCTGAGGATCATGAACGTAAATTGGCTTAATTTTCTGAGCTACCTACAGGGAGGTGGACCCAGATTCGTGACAGCAAAGAAATCTGGAACTGCGCAGTAATCCAAATCTAGTACTTACTTTTCTATCAACGGCTTAACTTGGCACAACAAAACACAAAACTAAGATAAGGAGAGGTTGCTACAGTAGTAAACAACTTCCAAGACACAAAATAAAAATAAAGTACTGTAGGTAAAAACATGGGTTGTCTCCCATAAGCGCTTTTCTTTAACGCCTTTCAGCTAGGCGCGAAAAGTGTGTATCAAGTATTATCAAGAGACGAAGTGTCAACATCATAATTTGTTCTCATAATAGAATCAAAAGGGTACTTCATTCTCTTTCTAGGGAAGTGTTCCATACCTTTCTTGAGAGGAAATTGATATTTATATTACCTTCCTTCATATCAATAGTAGCACCAACAGTTCGAAGAAAAGGTCTTCCCAATATAATGGGACAAGATGCATTGCATTCAATATCCAAGACAACAAAATCAATGGGAACAAGGTTATTGTTAACGGTAATGCGAACATTATCAACTTTACCCAAAGGTTTCTTTGTAGAATGATCAGCAAGATTAACATCCAAATAACAATTTTTCAGCGGTGGCAAGTCAAGCATATTATAAATTTTCTTAGGCATAACAGAAATACTTGCACCAAGATCACATAAAGCATTACAATCAAAATCTTTAACCTTCATCTTAATGATGGGCTCCCAACCATCCTCTAGCTTTTTAGGAATAGAGGCTTCGCGCTCTAGTTTCTCTTCTCTAGCTTTTATGAGAGCATTTGTAATATGATGTGTAAAAGCCAAATTTATAGCACTAGCATTAGGACTTTTAGCAAGTTTTTGCAAGAACTTTATAACTTCAGAGATGTGGCAATCATCAAAATTCAAACCATTATAATCTAAAGCAATGGGATCATCATCCCCAATGTTGGAAAAAATTTCAGCAGCTTTATCACAGGCGATTTAATAGTTTAGCAGTTTCAGGCAGTTTTTCGCGCTTTGCATTAGAAGTGGAAACATTGCTAACACCAATTCTTTTATTATTATTAGTAGGAGGTGCAGCAACGTGTGTAGCATTAGCATTACAAGTGGTGGTAATAGTCCAAACTTTAGCTACATTCTTTTCTTTAGCTAGTTTTTCATTTTCTTCTCTATCCCACCTAGCACGCAGTTCAGCCATTAATCTTATATTCTCATTAATTCTAACTTGAATGGCATTTGCTGTAGTAGTAATTTTATCATCTAAATCCTCAGGTTTAGCAGCCATTTTATTAATTAAAGAAGATTGTGATGCAGACATGTATGAGATTCGGGTTTCAGCATTAGCAAGTTTAGTTTGCAACCCCGAGATCTCCCTATTCAGATTTTCAAGTTGATTCCCTATATTCTTCAACAAGGTAGATTGCTCATTCATAGTTTTAGTAAACAATTTATTTTGCTCATATTGTGATTGCATAAAGCTCTTGGTGGATCTTTCAATTTCTAGCATCTTTTCGTCATTAGGTGAAGCATATCTACCATAAGAGTTACCATGAGCAGGATATGGCCTAGAATCATTATGATTATTATTTTTAATGAAATTCACATCAACATATTCTCTTTGAGCAACCAATGACGCTAACGAAACATTATTAGAATTAACATTAGGCCTACCATTCACAAGCATAGACATAATAGCATCAATCTTATCACTCAAGGAAGAGGTTTCTTCAACAGAATTTACCTTCTTACCTTGTGGAGCTCTTTCCGTGTGCCATTCAGAGTAGTTGATCATCATATTATCAAGAAGCTTTGTTGCTTCACCAAGAGTGATGGACATAAAGGTACCTCCAGCAGCTGAATCCAATAAATTCCGTGAAGAAAAATTTAGTCCTGCATAGAAGGTTTGGATGATCATCCAAGTAGTCAGTCCATGGGTTGGGCAATTTTTAACCAGAGATTTCATTCTTTCCCAAGCTTGAGCAACATGTTCAGTATCTAATTGTTTAAAATTCATTATGCTACTCCTCAAAGATATAATTTTAGCAGGGGGATAATATCTACCAATAAAAGCATCCTTGCATTTAGTCCATGAATCAATACTATTCTTAGGCAAAGATAGCAACCAATCTTTAGCTCTTCCTCTTAATGAGAAAGGGAACAATTTTAGTTTAATAATATCACCATCTATATCTTTATATTTTTGCATTTCACACAATTCAACAAAATTATTAAGATGGGCAGCAGCATCATCAGAACTAACACCAGAAAATTGCTCTCGCATAACAAGATTCAGTAAAGCAGGTTTAATTTCAAAGAATTCTGCTGTAGTAGCAGGTGGAGCAATAGGTGTGCATAAGAAATCATTATTATTTGTGGTTGTGAAGTCACACAACTTAGTATTTTCAGCGTTGGCCATTTTAGCAACAGTAAATTAAGCAAACTAGATAAAGTAAATGCAAGTAACTAATTTTTTGTGTGTTTTTGATATATCAAACAAGATAGCAAATAAAGTAAAACTAGCAACTAATTTTTTTGTATTTTGATTTAGTGCAGCAAACAAAGTAGTAAATAAAACTAAGCAAGACAAAAACAAAGTAAAGAGATTGAGAAGTGGAGACTCCCCTTGCAGCGTGTCTTGATCTCCCCGGCAACGGCGCCAGAAATTTGCTTGATGCGTGTGGTTGGCACGTCCGTTGGGAACCCCAAGAGGAAGGTGTGATGCGCACAGCGGCAAGTTTCCCTCAGTAAGAAACCAAGGTTTAATCGGACCAGTAGGAGTCAAGAAGCACGTTGAAGGTTGATGGCGGCGGGATGTAGTGCGGCGCAACACCAGAGATTCCGGCGCCAACGTGGACCCTGCACAACACAACCAAAGTACTTTGCCCCAACGAAACAGTGAGGTTGTCAATCTCACCGGCTTGCTATAACAAAGGATTAACCGTATTGTGTGGAAGATGATTGTTTGCAGAAAACAGTAAAACAAGTATTGCAGTAGATTGTATTTCAGTAAAGAGAATTGGACCGGGGTCCACAGTTCACTAGAGGTGTCTCTCCCATAAGATAAACAGCATGTTGGGTGAACAAATTACAGTTGGGCAATTGACAAATAAAGAGGGCATGACCATGCACATACATATCATGATGAGTATAGTGAGATTTAATTGGGCATTACGACAAAGTACATAGACCGCCATCCAACTGCATCTATGCCTAAAAAGTCCACCTTCAGGTTATCATCCGAACCCCTTCCAGTATTAAGTTGCAAAGCAACAGACAATTGCATTAAGTATGGTGCGTAATGTAATCAACAACTACATCCTTAGACATAGCATCAATGTTTTATCCCTAGTGGCAACAGCACAACACAACCTTAGAACTTTCTGTCACTGTCCCAGGTGTCAATGCAGGCATGAACCCACTATCGAGCGTAAATACTCCCTCTTGGAGTTACAAGCATCTACTTGGCCAGAGCATCTACTAGTAACGGAGAGCATGCAAGATCATAAACAACACATAGATATAACTTTGATAATCAACATAACAAGTATTCTCTATTCATCGGATCCCAACAAACGCAACATATAGAATTACAGATAGATGATCTTGATCATGTTAGGCAGCTCACAAGATCCGACAATGATAACACAATGGGGAGAAGACAACCATCTAGCTACTGCTATGGACCCATAGTCCAGGGGTAGACTACTCACACATCACTCCGGAGGCGACCATGGCGGCGTAGAGTCCTCCGGGAGATGATTCCCCTCTCCGGCAGGGTGCCGGAGGCGATCTCTGGATCCCCGAGATGGGATCGGCGTTGGCGGCGTCTGGAAGGTTTTCCGTATCGTGGCTCTCGTGCCGGGGGTTTCGTCACGGAGGCTTTAAGTAGGCGGAAGGGCAAGTCAAGAGGCGGCACGGGGGGCCCAAACCACAGGCCGGCGCGGCCACGGGTGGGGCCGCGCCGCCCTAGGGTGGGGCCGCGCCGCCCTAGGATTTGGCCACCCCGTGGCCCCTTTTCGTTTCGTCTTCGGACTTCTGGAAGCTTCGTGGAAAAATAGGCCCCTGGGTTTTGATTTCGTCCAATTCCGAGAATATTTCCTTACTAGGATTTCTGAAACCAAAAACAGCAGAAAACAGCAACTGGCACTTCGGCATCTTGTTAATAGGTTAGTTCCAGAAAATGCACGAATATGACATAAAGTGTGCATAAAACATGTAGATAACATCAATAATGTGGCATGGAACATAAGAAATTATTAAAAACACAAAAAAATTAGTTATTTGCATTTACTTTATTTAGTTTGCTTTATTTACTACTGTTAAAATGAATACTCCTGAAAACACTAAGTTGTGTGACTTCACTAGCACAAATAATAATGATTTCCTATGCACACCTATTGCTCCACCTGCTACTGCAGCAGAATTCTTTGAAATTAAACCTGCTTTACTAAATCTTGTTATGAGAGAGCAATTTTCTGGTGTTAGTTCTGATGATGCTGCTGCCCATCTTAATAATTTTGTTGAACTTTGTGAAATGCAAAAGTATAAGGATGTAGATGGTGATATTATAAAATTAAAATTGTTTCCTTTCTCTTTGAGAGGAAGAGCTAAAGATTGGTTGCTATCTTTGCCTAAGAATAGTATTGATTCATGGACTAAATGTAAAGATGCTTTCATTGGTAGATATTATCCTCCTGCTAAAATTATATCTTTGAGAAGAAGCATAATGAATTTCAAGCAATTGGATAATGAACATGTTGCTCAAGCATGGGAAAGAATGAAATCTTTGATAAAGAATTGCCCAACCCATGGACTAACTACTTGGATGATCATCCAAACCTTCTATGCAGGATTGAATTTTTCTTCGCGGAACCTATTGGATTCAGCTGCTGGAGGAACCTTTATGTCCATCACTTTGGGGGCGGCAACAAAGATTCTTTATAATATGATGATAAATTACTCTGAATGGCACACTGAAAGGGCTCCATAAGGTAAGAAGGTAATTTCTGTTGAAGAAACCTCTTCCTTGAATGATAAGATTGATGCTATTATGTCTATGCTTGTGAATGGTAGATCTAATGTTGATCCAAATAATGTTCCTTTAGCTTCATTGGTTGCCCAAGAAGAACATGTTGATGTGAACTTCATTAAAAATAATAATTTCAACAACAATGCTTATAGGAATAATTCTGGTAACAACTATATGCCATATCCTTCTGCTAATAGTAATGGTTGTGGTAATTCTTATGGGAATTCTTACAACAATAATAGGAGTGTACCCCCTGGTCTTGAAGCCATGCTTAAAGAATTTATTAGTACACAAACTGCTTTTAACAAATCTGTTGAGGAAAAGCTTGATAAAATTGATATTCTTGCTTCTAAGGTTGATAGACTTGCCTCTGATGTTGATCTTTTAAAATTGAAAGTTATGCCTAATAAGGATAATGATAATAAGATTGTTACTACAGCAAACGCCATCCAAGTTCGAATTAATGAGAATATTAGATTGATGGCTGAATTGCATGCTAGGTGGGAAAGAGTAGAAAACGAAAAACTTGCTAAAGAGAATAATGTAGCTAAAGTTTGGACTATTACCACCACTAGTAATGATAATGCTTCACATGTTGCTACACCTCCTACTATCAATGGTAAAATAATTGGTGTTGGTAATGTTTCTACTCCTAGTGCAAAGCGTGCAAAACTGCCTGAAACTGCTGAAACTGTTTGTGATAAAACAGCTGAAATTTTTCAAAATATTGGGGACAATGATTCCATTGCTGTAGATCATAATGGTTTAGATTTTGATGATTGTCACATCTCTGAAGTTATAAAGTTCTTACAAAAAACTTGCTAAAAGTCCCAATGCTAGTGCTATACATTTGGCCTTTACAAAACATATTACAAATGCTCTCATAAAAGCTAGAGAAGAGAAACTAAAACTTGAAACTTCTATTCCTAGGAAGTTAGAAGATGGTTGGGAGCCCATCATTAAGATGAGGGTCAATGATTTTGATTGTAATGCTTTATGTGATCTAGGTGCAAGTATTTTTGTTATGCCTAAGAAAATCTATGATATGCTTGACTTGCCACCATTGAAAAATTGTTATTTGGATGTTAATCTTGTTGATAATGCTATAAAGAAACCTTTGGGGAGGATTGATAATGTTCATATTATGGTTAACAATAACCTTGTCCCCGTTGATTTTGTTGTCTTGGATATTGAATGCAATGCATCTTGTCCCATTATTTTGGGAAGACCTTTTCTTCGAACTGTTGGTGCTACCATTGATATGAAGGAAGGTAATATTAAATATCAATTTCCTCTCAAGAAAGGTATGGAACACTTCCCTAGAAATAAAATGAAGTTACCTTATGATTCTATTATTAGAACAAATTATGATGTCGATGCTTCATCTCTTGATAATACTTGATTCACACTTTCTGCGCCTAGCTGAAAGGCGTTAAAGAAAAGCGCTTATGGGAGACAACCCATTATTTTACTTCTGCACTTTGTTTTATATTTGAGTCTTGGAAGTTGTTACTACTGTAGCAACCTCTCCTTATCTTTATTTTATTGCATTGTTGTGCCAAGTAAAGTCTTTGATAGTAAATTCAATACTAGATTTGGATTACTGCACAGAAACAGATTTCTTGCTGTCACCAATTTGGTCAGGGTTCTCTGTAGGTAACTCAGAAAAATCTGCCAATTTACGTGCGTGATCCTCAGATATGTACGCAACTTTCATTCAATTTGAGCATTTTCATCTGAGCAAGTTAAGTGCCCCTGGAAAATTCGTCTTTACGGACTGTTCTGTTTTGACAGATTCTGCCTTTTATTTCGCATTGCCTGTTTTGCTATGCTTGATGGATTTCTTTGTTCTATTAACTTTCAGTAGCTTTGTGCAATGTCCAGAAGTGTTAAGAATGATTATGTCACCTCTGAATATATGAATTATGCACTAACCCTCTAATGAGTTTGTTTTAAGTTTGGTGTGGAGGAAGTTTTCAAGGGTCAAGAGATGAGGATGATACAATATGATCAAGAAGAGTGAAAAGTCTAAGCTTGGGGATGCCGCCGTGGTTCATCCCTGCATATTTTAAGAAGACTGAAGCATCTAAGCTTGGGGATTCCCAAGGCATCCCCTTCTTCATCGACAACTTATCAGGTCACCTCTAGTGAAACTATATTTTTATTCAGTCACATCTTATGTGCTTTGCTTGGAGCGTCTGTTTGTTTTTGTTTTTGTTTTTGTTTGAATAAAATCGGATCCTAGCATTCTTTGTGTGGGAGAGAGACATGCTCCGCTGTTGCATATGAACACATGTGTTCTTAGCTTTATTCTTAATGTTCATTGCGAAGGCTGAACTACTTCGTTCATTGATATATGGTTGGAAACGGAAAATGCCGCATGAGGTAAATGGTATAATGTCTTGAATAATTTGATACTTGGCAATTGTTGTGCTCATATAGATCATGTTTAAGCTCTTGCATCATGTACTTTGCACCTATTAATGAAGAACTACATAGAGCTTGTTAAAATTTGGTTTGCATGATTGGTTTCTCTAGAGTCTAGATATTTTCTGGTTGAGGTGTTTGAACAACAAGGAGACGATGTAAAGTCTTATAATACTTACAATATCTTCATATGTGAGTCTTGATGTACCATTTTATACTTGAGTTTGCTTCAAACAACCTTGCTAGCCTAGCCTTGTATTGAGAGGGGCGTGCATCCAAATCCTTGAGCCAAAAACTATGCCATTTGTGTCCACCATACCTACCTACCACATGGTATTTCTCTGCCATTCCAAAGTACATTACTTGAGTGCTACCTTTAAACATCTATTCTTTGCCTTTACAATACATAGCTCATGGGAAAATAGCCTTAAAAACTATTGTGGTGAAGAATATGTACTTATGTGTCTTATTTCTTAATAAGTTGCTTGTTGAGCGGTAACCATGTTTCTGGGGACGCCATCAACTTTTACCTTTGTTGAATATCATGTGAGTTGCTATGCATGTTCGTCTTGTCTGAAGTAAGGGCGATTTTCATGATCAAATGGTTTGAGTATGCATATTGTTAGAGAAGAACATTGGGCCGCTAACTAAAGCCATGAATCATGGTGGAAGTTTCAGTTTGGACACAAATCCTCAATCTCTTATGAGAATATTATCTATTGTGGAATGCTTATGCATTAAAGAGGAGTCCATTATCTGTTGTCTATGTTGTCCCGGTATGGATGTCTAAGTTGAGAATAATCAAAAGCGAGAAATCCAATGCGAACTTTCTCCTTAGACCTCTGTACAGGCGGCATAGAGGTACCCCTTTGTGACACTTGGTTGAAACATATGTTATGCAATGATAATCCGTGTTAATCCAAGCTAATTAGGACAAGGTGCGAGCACTATTGGTATACTATGCATGAGGCTTGCAACTTATAGGATGTCTTATACATAACACATATGATTTATTACTACCGTTGACAAAATTGTTTCTTGTTTTCAAAATGAAAAGCTCTAGCAGAAATATAGTAATCCATGCTTCCCTCTGTGAAGGGCCATTCTTCTACTTTATTGTTGAGTCAGTTTACCTATTCTCTCTATCTTAGAAGCAAACACTTGTGTAAACTGTGTGCATTGATTCTTACATGTTTACCTATTGCACTTGTTATATTACTTTGTGTTGACAATTATCCATGCGATAAACATGTTAAAGTTGAAAGCAACCGCTGAAACTTATATCTTCCTTTGTGTTGTTTCAAAGCTTTCTACTAAGAATTTATTGCTTTATGAGTAACTCTTATGCAAGTCTTATTGATGCTTGTCTTGAAAGTACTATTCATAAAAAGTCTTTGTTATATGATTCAGTTGTTTACTCATTGTCTTCATCATTGCTTCGAATCGCTGCATTCATCTCATGTGCTTTACAATAGTATTGATCAAGATTATGATAGCATGTCACTTCAGAAATTATCCTTGTTATCGTTTACCTACTCGAGGGCGAGTAGGAACTAAGCTTGGGGATGCTTGATACGTCTCAAACGTATCTATAATTTCTTATGTTCCATGCTACTTTTATGATGATACTCACATGTTTTATACACATTATATGTCATTATTATGCATTTTCCGGCACTAACCTATTGACAAGATGCCGAAGAGCCAGTTGCTGTTTTCTGCTATTTTTGGTTTCAGAAATCCTAGTAAGGAAATATTCTCGGAATTGGACGAAATCAACGCCCAGGGGCTTATTTTTCCACGAAGCTTCCAGAAGACCGAGGGAGAAACGAAGTGGGGCCACGGGGCGCCGCCACACTAGGGCGGCGCGGCCTAAGGGGGGCCCGCGCGGCCCTAGCGTGTGGGGCCCCCGTGACTCCTCCGACTCCGCCCTTCCGCCTACTTAAAGCCTTCATCGCGAAACCCTCTGTACCGAGAGCCACGATACGGAAAACCTTCCAGAGACGCCGCCGCTGCCAATCCCATCTCAGGGGATTCAGGAGATCGCCTCCGGCACCCTGCCGGAGAGGGGAATCATCTCCCGGAGGTCTCTTCATCGCCATGATCGCCTCCGGATCGATGTGTGAGTAGTTCACCCCTAGACTATGGGTCCATAGCAGTAGCTAGATGGTTGTCTTATCCTCATTGTGCTATCATGTTAGATCTTGTGAGCTGCCTATCATGATCAAGATCATCTATTTGTAATGCTACATGTTGTGTTTGTTGGGATCCGATGAATATTGAATACTATGTCAAGTTGATTATCAATCTATCATATATGTTGTTTATGTTCTTGCATGCTCTCCGTTGCTAGTAGAGGCTCTGGCCAAGTTGATACTTGTAACTCCAAGAGGGAGTATTTATGCTCGATAGTGGGTTCATGCCTCCATTGAATCTGGGACAGTGACAGAAAGTTCTAAGGTTGTGGATGTGCTGTTGCCACTAGGGATAAACCATCGATGCTTTGTCTAAGGATATTTGTATTGATTACATTACGCACCATACTTAATGCAATTGTCTGTTGTTTACAACTTAATACCGGAAGGGGTTCGGATGATAACCTGAAAGTGGACTATTTAGGCATAGATGCATGCTGGATAGCGGTCTATGTACTTTGTCGTAATGCCCTGATTAAATCTCATAGTACTCATCATGATATATGTATGTGCATTGTTATGCCTTCTTTATTTGTCAATTGCCCAACTGTAATTTATCACCCAACATGCTATTTATCTTATGGGAGAGACACCACTAGTGAACTGTGGACCCCGGTCCATTCTTTACATCTGAAATACAATCTACTGCAATTGTTCTTTACTGTTCTTCGCAAACAAACATCATCTTCCACACTATACATCTAATCCTTTGTTACAGCAAGCCGGTGAGATTGACAACCTCACTGTTACGTTGGGGCAAAGTACTTTGATTGTGTTGTGCAGGTTCCACGTTGGCGCCGGAATCCCTGGTGTTGCGCCGCACTACACTTCGCCGCCATCAACCTTCAACGTGCTTCTTGGCTCCTACTGGTTCGATAAACCTTGGTTTCTTACTGAGGGAAACTTGCTTCTATACGCATCATACCTTCCACTTGGGGTTTCCAACGGACGTGTGCTTTACGCGTATCAAGCTAAATTTCTGGTGCCGTTGCCGGGGAACGAAGAAAAGCTACACCACAAAGATTTCTAACTCCCACGTCAACTACACGCCAGCAAGTAAATTTCTGGCGCCGTTGCCGGGGAGATCAAGACACGCTGCAAGGGGAGTCTCTCACTTCCAATCTCTTTACTTTGTTTTTGTCTTGCTTCACTTTATTTTATTTACTGCTTTGTTTGCTCTTTATATCAAAAACACAAAAAATTAGTTGCTAGCTTTACTTTATTTACTATCTTGTTTGCGTTCTCCATATTAAAAACACAAAAAAATTAGTTACTTGCATTTACTTTATTTAGTTTGCTTTATTTACTACTGTTAAAATGAATACTCCTGAAAATACTAAGTTGTGTGACTTCACTAGCACAAATAATAATGATTTCCTATGCACACCTATTGCTCCACCTGCTACTGCTGCAGAATTCTTTGAAATTAAACCTGCTTTACTAAATCTTGTTATGAGAGAGCAATTTTCTGGTGTTAATTCTGATGATGCTGCTGCCCATCTTAATAATTTTGTTGAACTTTGTGAAATGCAAAAGTATAAGGATGTAGATGGTGATATTATAAAATTAAAATTGTTTCCTTTCTCTTTGAGAGGAAGAGCTAAAGATTGGTTGCTATCTTTGCCTAAGAATAGTATTGATTCATGGACTAAATGTAAAGATGCTTTCATTGGTAGATATTATCCTCCTGCTAAAATTATATCTTTGAGAAGTAGCATAATGAATTTCAAGCAATTGGATAATGAACATGTTGCTCAAGCATGGGAAAGAATGAAATCTTTGGTAAAGAATTGCCCAACCCATGGACTAACTACTTGGATGATCATCCAAACCTTCTATGCAGGATTGAATTTTTCTTCGCGGAACCTATTGGATTCAGCTGCTGGAGGAACCTTTATGTCCATCAATTTGGGGGCGGCAACAAAGCTTCTTGATAATATGATGATAAATTACTCTGAATGGCACACTGAAAGGGCTGCACAAGGTAAGAAGGTAAATTCTGTTGAAGAAACCTCTTCCTTGAATGATAAGATTGATGCTATTATGTCTATGCTTGTGAATGGTAGATCTAATGTTGATCCAAATAATGTTCCTTTAGCTTCATTGGTTGCCCAAGAAGAACATGTTGATGTGAACTTCATTAAAAATAATAATTTCAACAACAATGCTTATAGGAATAATTCTGGTAACAACTATATGTCATATCCTTCGCTAATAGTAATGGTTATGGTAATTCTTATGGGAATTCTTACAACAATAATAGGAGTGTACCCCCTGGTCTTGAAGCCATGCTTAAAGAGTTTATTAGTACACAAACTGCTTTTAACATATCTGTTGAGGAAAAGCTTGATAAATTGATATTCTTGCTTCTAAGGTTGATAGACTTGCCTCTGATGTTGATCTTTTAAAATTGAAAGTTATGCCTAATAAGGATAATGATAATAAGATTGTTACTACAGCAAACACCATCCAAGTTCGAATTAATGAGAATATTAGATTGATGGCTGAATTGCATGCTAGGTGGGAAAGAGAAGAAAACGAAAAACTTGCTAAAGAGAATAATGTAGCTAAAGTTTGGACTATTACCACCACTAGTAATGATAATGCTTCACATGTTGCTACACCTCCTACTATCAATGGTAAAATAATTGGTGTTGGCAATGTTTCTACTCCTAGTGCAAAGCGTGCAAAACTGCCTGAAACTGATGAAACCGAGAAAGCTTGTTTGTGATAAAACTGCTGATTTTTTTAAAATATTGGGGACAATGATTCCATTGCTGTAGATCATAATGGTTTAGATTTTGATGATTGTCACATCTCTGAAGTTATAAAGTTCTTACAAGAACTTGCTAAAAGTCCCAATGCTAGTGCTATAAATTTGGCCTTTACAAAACATATTACAAATGCTCTCATAAAAGCTAGAGAAGAGAAACTAAAACTTGAAACTTCTATTCCTAGGAAGTTAGAAGATGGTTGGGGGCCCATCATTAAGATGAGGGTCGATGATTTTGATTGTAATGCTTTATGTGATCTAGGTGCAAGTATTTCTGTTATGCCTAAGAAAATCTATGATATGCTTGACTTGCCACCATTAAAAAATTGTTATTTGGATGTTAATCTTGCTGATAATTCTATAAAGAAACCTTTGGGGAGGATTGATAATGTTCGTATTATGGTTAACAATAACCTTGTCCCCGTTGATTTTGTTGTCTTGGATATTGAATGCAATGCATCTTGTCCCATTATTTTGGGAAGACCTTTTCTTCGAACTGTTGGTGCTACCATTGATATGAAGGAAGGTAATATTAAATATCAATTTCCTCTCAAGAAAGGTATGGAACACTTCCCTAGAAATAAAATGAAGTTACCTTATGATTCTATTATTAGAACAAATTATGATGTCGATGCTTCATCTCTTGATAATAATTGATTCACACTTTCTGCGCCTAGCTGAAAGGCGTTAAAGAAAAGCGCTTATGGGAGACAACCCATTATTTTACTTCTGCACTTTGTTTTATATTTGAGTCTTGGAAGTTTTTACTACTGTAGCAACCTCTCCTTATCTTTATTTTATTGCATTGTTGTGCCAAGTAAAGTCTTTGATAGTAAAGTCAATACTAGATTTGGATTACTGCGCAAAAACAGATTTCTTGCTGTCACGAATTTGGGTAGGGTTCTCTGTAGGTAACTCAGAAAAATCTGCCAATTTACGTGCGTGATCCTGAGATATGTACACAACTTTCATTCAATTTGAGCATTTTCATCTGAGCAAGTTAAGTGCCCCTGGAAAATTCGTCTTTACGGACTGTTCTGTTTTGACAGATTCTGCCTTTTATTTCGCATTGCCTGTTTTGCTATGCTTGATGGATTTCTTTGTTCCATTAACTTTCAGTAGCTTTGTGCAATGTCCATAAGTGTTAAGAATGATTATGTCACCTTGATGCGTGCAATTAACACGTCCGTTGGGAACCCCAAGAGGAAGGTGTGATGCAGACAGTAGCAAGTTTTCCCTCAGAAAGAAACCAAGGTTTATCGAACCAGGAGGAGCTAAGAAGCACGTTGAAGGTTGATGGCGGCGGGATGTAGTGCGGCGCAACACCAGGGATTCCGGTGCCAACGTGGAACCTGCACAACACAACCAAAGTACTTTGCCCCAACGAAACAGTGAGGTTGTCAATCTCACCGCTTGTCAGTAACAAAGGATTAGATGTATAGTGTGGATGATGATTGTTTGCGAAGAACAGTAAAAGAACAAATATTGCAGTAGATTGTATTCGATGTAAAGAATAGGACCGGGGTCCACAGTTCACTAGAGGTGTCTCTCCCATAAGATAAATAGCATGTTGGGTGAACAAATTACAGTCGGGCAATTGACAAATAGAGAGGGCATGACAATGCACATACATGATATGATAAATATAGTGAGATTTAATTGGGCATTACGACAAAGTACATAGACCGCTATCCAGCATGCATCTATGCCTAAAAAGTCCACCTTCAGGTTATCATCCGAACCCCTTCCAGTATTAAGTTGCAAACAACAGACAATTGCATTAAGTATGGTGCGTAATGTAATCAATAACTACATCCTCGGACATAGCATCAATGTTTTATCCCTAGTGGCAACAGCACATCCACAACCTTAGAACTTTCTCACACATGTCCTGCATTTAATGGAGGCATGAACCCACTATCGAGCATAAATACTCCCTCTTGGAGTTAAGAGCAAAAACTTGGCCAGAGCCTCTACTAATAACGGAGAGCATGCAAGATCATAAACAACACATAGGTAATAGATTGATAATCATCATAACATAGTATTCCCTATCCATCAGATCCCGACAAACACAACATATAGCATTACAGATAGATGATCTTGATCATGTTAGGCAGCTCACAAGATCCAACAATGAAGCACATAAGGAGAAGACGACCATCTAGCTACTGCTATGGACCCATAGTCCAGGGGTGAACTACTCACTCATCACTCCGGAGGCGACCATGGCGGTGAAGAGTCCTCCAGGAGATGATTCCCCTCTCCGGCAGGGTGCCGGAGGCGATCTCCTGAATCCCCCGAGATGGGATTGGCGGCGGCGGCGTCTTTGGAAGGTTTTCCGTATCGTGGCTCTCAGTACTGGGGGTTTCGCGACGGAGGCTTTAAGTAGGCGAAAGGGTAGGTCAGGGGGCGTCACGAGGTGGCGACACAATAGGGCCGCGCGGCCAGCACCTGGGCCGCGCCGCCCTAGCGTGTCGTCGCCTCGTGGCCCCACTTCGTTTCCTCTTCGGTCTTCTGGAAGCTTCGTGGAAAAATAGGCCCCTGGGCGTTGATTTCGTCCAATTCCGAGAATATTACCTTACTAGGATTTCTGAAACCAAAAACATCAGAAAACAACAACTGGCTCTTCGGCATCTCGTTAATAGGTTAGTGCCGGAAAATGCATAAATATGACATAAAGTATGCATAAAACATGTAGATATCATCAATAATGTGGCAAGGAACATAAGAAATTATCGATACGTCGGAGACGTATCAGCATCCCCAAGCTTAGTTCTCGCTCGTCCCGAGAGCAGTGTAAACGATAACAAAGATAATTTCTGGAGTGACATGCCATCATAACCTTGATCATACTATTGTAAGCATATGTAATGAATGCATCGATCAAAACAATGGTAATGACATGAGTAAACAAATGAATCATAAAGCAAAGACTTTTCATGAATAGTACTTCAAGACAAGCATCAATAAGTCTTGCATAAGAGTTAACTCATAAAGCAATAAATCAAAGTAAAGGTATTGAAGTAACACAAAGGAAGATTAAGTTTCAGCGGTTGCTTTCAACTTATAACATGTATATCTCATGGATATTGTCAATGTAAAGTAATATAACAAGTGCAATATGCAAGTATGTAGGAATCAATGCACAGTTCACAAGTGTTTGCTTCTTGAGGTGGAGAGAAATAGGTGAACTGACTCAACAT
This sequence comes from Lolium perenne, assembly GCF_019359855.2. Lineage (NCBI taxonomy): Eukaryota > Viridiplantae > Streptophyta > Magnoliopsida > Poales > Poaceae > Lolium > Lolium perenne. The sequence continues at coordinate 215,810,548 of NC_067250.2, read as the reverse complement.
AAAAGTAAAAGAAAGGTCCTTCAAAGAGGAAAGCATCGATTGCTATATTTGTGCTAGAGCTTTTATTTTGAAAACATGAAACAATTTTGTCAACGGTAGTAATAAAGCATATGTATCATGTAAATTATATCTTACAAGTTGCAAGCCTCATGCATAGTATACTAGTAGTGCCCGCACCTTGTCCTAATTAGCTTGGGTTAACACTGATCATCATTGCATAACATATGTTTCAACCAAGTGTCACAAAGGGGTACCTCTATGCCGCCTGTACAAGGGTCTAAGGAGAAAGTTCGCATTGGATTTCTCGCTTTTGATCATTCTTCAACTTAGACACCCATACCGGGACAACATAGACAACAGATAATGGACTCCTCTTTTAATGCTTAAGCATTCAACAACAGTTAATATTCTCATAAGAGATTGAGGTTTTATGTCCAAACTGAAACTTCCACCATGATTCATGGCTTTAGTTAGCGGCCCAATGTCCTTCTCTAACAGTATGCATACTCAAACCATTTGATTGTGAAAACCGCCCTTACTTCAGACAAGACGAACATGCATAGCAACTCACATGATATTCAACAAAGAGTAGTTGATGGCGTCCCCAGGAACATGGTTATCGCACAACAAGCAACTTAATAAGAGATAAAGTTCATAAGTACATATTCAATACCACAATAGTTTTTAAGGCTATTTTGTCCCATGAGCTATATATTGCAAAGGCGAATGATGGAAATTTAAAGGTAGCACTCAAGCTATTTACTTTGGAATGGCGGGGAAATACCATGTAGTAGGTAGGTATGGTGGACACAAATGGCATAGTGGTTGGCTCAAGGATTTTGGATGCATGAGAAGTATTCCCTCTCGATACAAGGTTTAGGCTAGCAAGGTTATTTGAAACAAACACAAGGATGAACCGGTGCAGCAAAACTCACATAAAAGACATATTGTAAACATTATAAGACTCTACACCGTCTTCCTTGTTGTTCAAAACTCAATACTAGAAATTATCTAGACTTTAGAGAGACCAAATATGCAAAGCAAATTTTAGCAAGCTCTATGTATTTCTTCATTAATGGGTGCAAAGTGTATGATGCAAGAGCTTAAACATGAGCACAACAATTGCCAAGTATCAAATTATTCAAGACATTTTAGAATTACTACATGTAGCATTTCCCGATTCCAACCATATAACAATTTAACGAAGAAGATTGAACCTTCGCCATGAATACTATGAGTAAAGCCTAAGGACATATTTGTCCATATGCAACAGCGGAGCGTGTCTCTCTCCCACACAATGAATGCTAGGATCCATTTTATTCATACAAAAACAAAAACAAAAACAAACCGACGCTCCAAGCAAAGCACATAAGATGTGACTGAATAAAAATATAGTTTCAGGGGAGGAACCTGATGATGTTGTCGATGAAGAAGGGGATGCCTTGGGCATCCCCAAGCTTAGACGCTTGAGTCTTCTTAAAATATGCAGGGGTGAACCACCGGGGCATCCCCAAGCTTAGAGCTTTCACTCCTCTTGATCATAGTATATCATACTCCTCTTTTGACCCTTGAAAACTTCCTTCACACCAAACTTCAAGCAAACTCATTAGAGGGTTAGTGCACAATCAAAAATTCACATGTTCAGAGGTGACACAATCATTCTTAACACTTCTGGACATTGCACAAAGGTACTGGACATTAATGGATCAAAGAAATTCATCCAACATAGCAAAAGAGGCAATGCGAAATAAAAGGCAGAATCTGTCAAAAACAGAACAGTCCGTAAAGACGAACCTGGAAGGGGCACTTAACTTGCTCAAACGGAAAAACTCAAAACTAATGAAAGTTGCGTACATATGTGAGGATCACGCACGTAAATTTGCAGATTTTTTTGATTTTTGTACAGAGACTTCTGCGCGAATTCGTGATAGACAGCAATGCTGTTTCTGTGCAGCAATCCAAATCTAGCATCAACTTTACCATAGAGACTTTACTTGGAACAAAAACATGATAAGGAGAGGTTGCTACAGTAGTAAACAACTTCCAAGACTCAAATATAAAACAAAGTACTGTAGTAAAAAGATGGGTTGTCTCCCATAAGCGCTTTTCTTTAACGCCTTTCAGCCTAGGCGCGTAAAGTGTGAATCAAGTATTATCAAGAGATGAAGCATCAACATCATAATTTGTTCTAATAATAGAATCATAAGGTAACTTCATTCTTTTTTTAGGGAAGTGTTCCATACCTTTCTTGAGAGGAAATTGATATTTAATATTACCTTCCTTCATATCAATAGTAGCACCAACGGTTCGAAGAAAAGGTCTTCCCAATATAATGGGACAAGATGCATTGCATTCAATATCCAAGACAATAAAATCAATGGGGACAAGGTTATTGTTAACCATAATACGAACATTATCAATCCTCCCCAAAGGTTTCTTTTTAGCATTATCAGCGAGATTAACATCCAAATAACAATTTTTCAACGGTGGCAAATCAAGCATATCATAGAGTTTTTTAGGCATAACGGAAATACTTGCACCAAGATCACATAGAGCATTACAATCAAAATCATTGACCCTCATCTTAATGATGGGTTCCCAACCATCCTCTAACTTTCTAGGAATAGAGGTTTCAAGTTTTAGTTTCTCTTCTCTAGCTTTTATGAGAGCATTTGTAATATGTTTTGTAAAGGCCAAATTTATAGCACTAGCATTGGGACTTTTAGCAAGCTTTTGTAAAAACTTTATAACTTCAGAGATGTGACAATCATCAAAGTCTAAACCATTATGATCTACAGCAATGGGATCATCATCCCCAATGTTGGAAAAAATTTCAGCAGTTTTATCACAGGCAGTTTCAGCAGTTTTAGCAGTTTCCGGCAGTTTTGCAGGCTTTGCATTAGAAGTAGAAACATTGCCAACACCAATTATTTCACCATTATTAGTAGGAGGTGTAGCAATATGTGAATCATTATCATTACTAGTGGTGGTAATAGTCCAAACTTTAGCTACATTATTCTCTTTAGCTAGTTTTTCATTTTCTTCTCTTTCCCACCTAGCATGCAATTCAGCCATCAATCTTATATTCTCATTAATTCTAACTTGGATGGCATTTTCTGTAGTAACAATTTTATTTTCAATATCCTTGTTAGGCATAACTTTCAATTTTAAAATATCAACATCAGAGGCAAGTCTATCAACCTTAGAAGCAAGAATATCAATTTTATCAAGCTTTTCCTCAACAGATTTGTTAAAAGCAGTTTGTGTACTAATAAATTCTTTAAGCATAGCTTCAAGTCCAGGGGGTGTGTTCCTATTATTGTTGTAAGAATTCCCATAAAAATTACCATAACCGTTACCATTATTATAAGGATATGGCCAATAGTTATTACTAGAATTGTTCTGGTAAGCATTGTTGTTGAAATTATTATTTTTAATGAAGTTTACATCAACATTTTCTTCTTGAGCAACCAATGAAGCTAATGGAACATTACTAGGATCAACATTAGATCTACCATTCACAAGCATAGACGTAATCACATCAATCTTATCACTCAAGGAGGAGGTTTCTTCGACAGAATTTACCTTCTTACCTTGTGGAGCTCTTTCCATGTGCCATTCAGAGTAATTAATCATCATATTATCAAGAAGCTTTGTTGCTTCACCAAGAGTGATGGACATAAAGGTACCTCCTGCAGCTGAATCCAATAGGTTCCGCTAAGAAAAATTTAGTCCTGCATAGAAGGTTTGGATGATCATCCAAGTAGTCAGTCCATGGGTTGGGCAATTCTTTACCAAAGATTTCATTCTCTCCCATGCTTGAGCAACATGTTCATTATCTAATTGCTTGAAATTCATTATGCTACTTCTCAAAGATATAATTTTAGCGGGAGGATAATATCTACCAATAAAAGCATCTTTACATTTAGTCCATGAATCAATACTATTCTTAGGCAAAGATAGCAACCAATCTTTAGCTCTTCCTCTTAACGAGAAAGGAAACAATTTCAATTTTATAATATCACCATCTACATCCTTATACTTTTGCATTTCACAAAGTTCGACAAAATTATTAATACGGGCAGCAAAGATCATCGTAACTAACACGAGAAAATTGCTCTCTCATAACAAGATTCAGTAAAACAGGTTTAATTTCAAAGAATTCTGCTGTAGTAGCAGGTGGAGCAATAGGTGTGCATAGGAAATCATTATTATTTGTGGTTGTAAAGTCACACAACTTAGTGTTTTCAGGAGTATTCATTTTAGCAACAGTAAATAAAGCAAACTAGATAAAGTAAATGCAAGTAACTAATTTTTTTGTGTTTTTGATATAGAGAGCAAGACAGTAAATAAAGTAAAACTAGCAACTAATTTTTTTGTGTTTTGTTTAAGTGCAGCAAACAAAATAGTAAATAAAGTAAAGCAAGACAAAAACAAAGTAAAGAGATTGGATTGTGGAGACTCCCCTTGCAGTGTGTCTTGATTTCCCCGGCAACGGCGCCAGAAAATGTGCTTGATGCGTGCAATTTACACGTCCGTTGGGTACCCCAAGAGGAAGGTGTGATGCAGACAGTAGCAAGTTTTCCCTCAGAAAGAAACCAAGGTTTATCGAACCAGGAGGAGCCAAGAAGCACGTTGAAGGTTGATGGCGGCGGGTTGTAGTGCGGCGCAACATCAGGGATTTCGGCGCCAACGTGGAACCTGCACAACACAACCAAAGTACTTTGCCCCAACGAAACAGTGAGGTTGTCAATCTCACCGGCTTGCTGTAACAAAGGATTAGATGTATAGTGTGGATGATGATTGTTTGCGAAGAACAGTAAAAGAACAAATATTGCAGTAGATTGTATTCGATGTAAAGAATAGGACCGGGGTCCACAGTTCACTAGAGGTGTCTCTCCCATAAGATAAATAGCATGTTGGGTGAACAAATTACAGTCGGGCAATTGACAAATAGAGAGGGCATGACAATGCACATACATGATGTGATAAATATAGTGAGATTTAATTGGGCATTACGACAAAGTACATAGACCGCTATCCAGCATGCATCTATGCCTAAAAAGTCCACCTTCAGGTTATCATCCGAGCCCCTTCCAGTATTAAGTTGCAAACAACAGACAATTGCATTAAGTATGGTGCGTAATGTAATCAATAACTACATCCTCGGACATAGCATCAATGTTTTATCCCTAGTGGCAACAACACATCCACAACCTTAGAACTTTCTGTCACTATCCCAGATTTAATGGAGGCATGAACCCACTATCGAGCATAAATACTCCCTCTTGGAGTTAAGAGCAAAAACTTGGCCAGAGCCTCTACTAATAACGGAGAGCATGCAAGATCATAAACAACACATAGGTAATAGATTGATAATCATCATAACATAGTATTCTCTATCCATCGGATCCCGACAAACACAACATATAGCATTACAGATAGATGATCTTGATCATGTTAGGCAGCTCACAAGATCCAACAATGAAGCACATAAGGAGAAGACGACCATCTAGCTACTGCTATGGACCCATAGTCCAGGGGTGAACTACTCACTCATCACTCCGGAGGCGACCATGGCGGTGAAGAGTCCTCCGGGAGATGATTCCCCTCTCTCCGGCAGGGTGCCGGAGGCGATCTCTGAATCCCCCGAGATGGGATTGGCGGCGGCGGCGTCTCGGAAGGTTTTCCGTATCGTGGCTCTCGTGACCGGGGGTTTCGCGACGGAGGCTTTAAGTAGGCGAAAGGGTAGGTCAGGGGGCGTCACGAGGTGGCGACACAACAGGGCCGCGCGGCCAGCACCTGGGCCGCACCGCCCTAGCGTGTCGTCGCCTCGTGGCCCCACTTCGTTTCCTCTTCGGTCTTCTGGAAGCTTCGTGGAAAAATAGGCCCCTGGGCGTTGATTTCGTCCAATTCCGAGAATATTTCCTTACTAGGATTTCTGAAACCAAAAACAGCAGAAAACATCAACTGGCTCTTCGGCATCTCGTTAATAGGTTAGTGCCGGAAAATGCATAAATATGACATAAAGTATGCATAAAACATGTAGATATCATCAATAATGTGGCATGGAACATAAGAAATTATCGATACGTCGGAGACGTATCACACCTCTGAATATATGAATTATGCACTAACCCTCTAATGAGTTTGTTTTTAGTTTGGTGTGGAGGAAGTTTTCAAGGGTCAAGAGAGGAGGATGATACAATATGATCAAGAAGAGTGAAAAGTCTAAGCTTGGGGATGCCGCCGTGGTTCATCCCTGCATATTTTAAGAAGACTGAAGCATCTAAGCTTGGGGATTCCCAAGGCATCCCCTTCTTCATCGACAACTTATCAAGTCACCTCTAGTGAAACTATATTTTTATTCAGTCACATCTTATGTGCTTTGCTTGGAGCGTATGTTTGTTTTTGTTTGAATAAAATCGGATCCTAGCATTCTTTGTGTGGGAGAGAGACACGCTCCGCTGTTGCATATGAACACATGTGTTCTTTGCTTTATTCTTAATGTTCATTGCGAAGGTTGAACTACTTCGTTCATTGATATATGGTTGGAAACGGAAAATGCCGCATGATGTAAATGGTATAATGTCTTGAATAATTTGATACTTGGCAATTGTTGTGCTCATATAGATCATGTTTAAGCTCTTGCATCATGTACTTTGCACCTATTAATGAAGAACTACATAGAGCTTGTTAAAATTTGGTTTGCATGATTGGTTTCTCTAGAGTCTAGATATTTTCTGGTTGAGGTGTTTGAACAACAAGGAGACAATGTAAAGTCTTATAATACTTACAATATCTTCATATGTGAGTCTTGCTGTACCATTTTATACTTGAGTTTGCTTCAAACAACCTTGCTAGCCTAGCCTTGTATTGAGAGGGGCGTGCATCCAAATCCTTGAGCCAAAAACTATGCCATTTGTGTTCACCATACCTACCTACCACATGGTATTTCTCTGCCATTCCAAAGTACATTACTTGAGTGCTACCTTTAAACTTCTATTCTTTGCCTTTACAATACATAGCTCATGGGAAAATAGCCTTAAAAACTATTGTGGTGAAGAATATGTACTTATCTGTCTTATTTCTTAATAAGTTGCTTGTTGAGCGGTAACCATGTTTCTGGGGACGCCATCAACTTTTACCTTTGTTGAATATCATGTGAGTTGCTATGCATGTTCGTCTTGTCTGAAGTAAGGGCGATTTTCATGATCAAATGGTTTGAGTATGCATATTGTTAGAGAAGAACATTGGGCCGCTAACTAAAGCCATGAATCATGGTGGAAGTTTCAGTTTGGACACAAATCCTCAATCTCTTATGAGAATATTATCTATTGTGGAATGCTTATGCATTAAAGAGGAGTCCATTATCTGTTGTCTATGTTGTCCCGGTATGGATGTCTAAGTTGAGAATAATCAAAAGCAAGAAATCCAATGCGAACTTTCTCCTTAGACCTCTGTACAGGCGGCATAGAGGTACCCCTTTGTGACACTTGGTTAAAACATATGTTATGCAATGATAATCCGTGTTAATCCAAGCTAATTAGGACAAGGTGCGAGCACTATTGGTATACTATGCATGAGGCTTGCAACTTATAGGATGTCTTATACATAACACATATGATTTATTACTACCGTTGACAAAATTGTTTCTTGTTTTCAAAATGAAAAGCTCTAGCACAAATATAGTAATCCATGCTTCCCTCTGTGAAGGGCCATTCTTCTACTTTATTGTTGAGTCAGTTTACCTATTCTCTCTATCTTAGAAGCAAACACTTGTGTAAACTGTGTGCATTGATTCTTACATGTTTACCTATTGCACTTGTTATATTACTTTGTATTGACAATTATCCATGAGATAAACATGTTAAAGTTGAAAGCAACCGCTGAAACTTATATCTTTCTTTGTGTTGTTTCAAAGCTTTCTACTAAGAATTTATTGCTTTATGAGTAACTCTTATGCAAGTCTTATTGATGCTTGTCTTGAAAGTACTATTCATAAAAAGTCTTTGCTATATGATTCAGTTGTTTACTCATTGTCTTCATCATTGCTTCGAATCGCTGCATTCATCTCATGTGCTTTACAATAGTATTGATCAAGATTATGATAGCATGTCACTTCAGAAATTATCCTTGTTATCGTTTACCTACTCGAGGACGAGTAGGAACTAATCTTGGGGATGCTTGATACGTCTCAAACGTATCTATAATTTCTTATGTTCCATGCTACTTTTATGATGATACTCACATGTTTTATACACATTATATGTCATTATTATGCATTTTCCGGCACTAACCTATTGACGAGATGCCGAAGAGCCGATTCTTTGTTTCTGCTGTTTTTGGTTTCAGAAATCCTAGTAAGGAAATATTCTCGGAATTGGACGAAATCAACGCCCAGGGGACTATTTTTCCACGAAGCTTCCAGAAGACCGAGGGAGAAACGAAGTGGGGCCACGGGGCGCCGCCACACTAGGGCGGCACGGCCTAAGGGGGGGCCCACGCGGCCCTAGCGTGTGGGGCCCTCGTGACTCCTCCGACTCCGCCCTTCCGCCTACTTAACGCCTTCGTCACGAAACCCTCTGTACCGAGAGCCACGATACGGAAAACCTTCCAGAGACGCCGCCGCCGCCAATCCCATCTCGGGGGATTCAGGAGATCGCCTCCGGCACCTGCCGAGAGGGGAATCATCTCCCGGAGGTCTCTTCATCGCCATGATCGCCTCCGGATCGATGTGTGAGTAGTTCACCCCTGGACTATGGGTCCATAGCAGTAGCTAGATGGTTGTCTTCTCCTCATTGTGCTATCATGTTAGATCTTGTGAGCTGCCTATCATGATCAAGATCATCTATTTGTAATGCTACATGTTGTGTTTGTTGGGATCCGATGAATATTGAATACTATGTCAAGTTGATTATCAATCTATCATATATGTTGTTTATGTTCTTGCATGCTCTCCGTTGCTAGTAGAGGCTCTAGCCAAGTTGATACTTGTAACTCCAAGAGGGAGTATTTATCTCGATAGTGGGTTCATGCCTCCATTGAATCTGGGACAGTGACAGAAAGTTCTAAGGTTGTGGATGTGCTGTTGCCACTAGGGATAAAACATCGATGCTTTGTCTAAGGATATTTGTGTTGATTACATTACGCACCATACTTAATGCAATTGTCTGTTGTTTAGAACTTAATACCGGAAGGGGTTCGGATGATAACCTGAAAGTGGACTATTTAGGCATAGATGCATGCTGGATAGCGGTCTATGTACTTTGTCGTAATGCCCTGATTAAATCTCATAGTACTCATCATGATATATGTATGTGCATTGTTATGCCTTCTTTATTTGTCAATTGCCCAACCGTAATTCGTTCACCCAACATGCTATTTATCTTATGGGAGAGACACCTCTATTGAACTGTGGACCCCGGTCCATTCTTTACATCTGAAATACAATCTACTGCAATTGTTCTTTACCGTTCTTCGCAAACAAACATCATCTTCCACACTATACATCTAATCCTTTGTTACAGCAAGCCGGTGAGATTGACAACCTCACTGTTACGTTGGAGCAAAGTACTTTGATTGTGTTGTGCAGGTTCCACGTTGGCGCCGGAATCCTGGTGTTGCGCCGCACTACACTTCGCCGCCATCAACCTTCAACGTGCTTCTTGGCTCCTACTGGTTCGATAAACCTTGGTTTCTTACTGAGAGAAACTTGCTTCTATACGCATCATACCTTCCACTTGGGGTTCCCAACGGACGTGTGCTTTACGCGTATCAAGGAGGAGCGCCTAGTCGCGCTCCGGCACTAGGCGGAGCTGCAGGCCGCTGCGGCAGAGCAGCGGCAGAAGGAGGCAGCGCGGCTGGCACGCCTGCAGGCCGGTGAGCCCTACGGACCCGCACTCCGCCTGGGAAAGGGCGCAGTGGTCGCCCTGGCCGGAGTCCCCGGCTCCCTCTGGCGTGTCCAGCCGGAACAGCGCGTCGCCGCCGGGCGGCGTCGTCCTCATCGACGGCGATGACGACGAGTACTACTGGGAGTAGGGTGGTGCACCGGCGGCCATCGCATCCCAAACCCTGGAGTAGGGTTTCATCATTTTTTTAGTTTAAAGCCCATATAGGGCTTTCTTTTGTGTAAAAATTGCCCAAAATAGGGGGCTAAGTTAAATGAACTTTAGTTTAAATTTAATTTGTAATTGTTTTTGTTTTGCCTTTTTTTATATTTATTTTTGTTATAATTCACATTTGGGATGCGTCCGCGCGATGGGGGCAAAGCGCGACCCAAACGGACCGACCGCAGAGTCCGCCGGTCCACGTGTTCACGCGGCCACCAAAACGGTCCCATCCAGACTGGCCAACGCGTCCGATTTGATCGCCGCGTTGGAGATGCCCTTACCTCTGGCAGGTGCGGCGATGATTTTGACCACCACCTTACCGCTCCAGCCTGGAGCAGTATGAGCTTGCCGCTTCGGCCTCAAGCGGTGGTGTAATTTTCTTGAAAAACTACATATATCATTTCCAAAATTTGAGAAAAAATATTAGAAAAATCTATGGTTTTCATCATTGCCATAGTGCCTTGCTAACCAGAGGGCTACATGTATCATCACGGCTACACTTATATCGAGCTTAAAGCTGCAGCTGTACATCGATCATCAGATACACGTTTGCATTACAAATAACATGGGTTCAGGGCCACAAGTACATAATAAGGTCCTTGAGATCTTCGCCGTCTGAGAAGTCGTTGTCATCGTCTCGTGCGCCATGCTTTGCTATCTCATGTATACCAGCCTTTGATGTAATTCTGTTTACAGCCATACACTATTGCTGTTGCAACTTTTGAACTACTTTACAAGCATTACAGCTTCTGACTTAACTAATTGTTACAGAGGCCATGGACATACCCAACCACGTAATTATGAGCAGACTTAACCCTCGAAGGTAACTCAGGGATTTGATAAACTGCAAACCAAAACACACATTTGCGCAAGGTAAGAGCAGAACCACATCATGATCTCAAAAAGAGGAATATAACTCGCTGAATTATTATTACACAAAAGGGTTCTACAGTGCCCAGATCACATGGTGGATGACAGTAACGATACAATGATATCTTTGGATGATAACGGAAGGATACATCACAGCTGAACTAATAACTGTGTTCTTAGATGGACGATCGTAGACAAATGACAAGGGTTCATGACCACAAGTCCATGAACATTTCCTTGAGATCCTCGACGCCGGAGAAGTCCACGTCTTTGAATACATTGTCCCGTGCTTTGTCGCAACTTGCTCGGGCGTTGGCCCTGTCAGCCAAGAAGTCGTCGTCCACCTCGACGTATCCATGCTTGCGGTACTGGCTGCGGACCCAGGCCTGGTGTTCGGAGAAGTCCTCCTCAATTTGAATGAAGACCCGTGCAGCGATGTAACTGCGGGACATCTCCTCCGCCGGAGGCCACAGGTCACGGCGCAGGCGTCTCAGGGCCCTGACTTCAGGCCGGACGCGATGGTCAGGTTCAAAGGCCTCCTGGGCGAGGATCCAAGCAACCTCCTTCTGCGGCAGCCGGGTCATCTTTTTCGCCGGAGCCTCCTCGCCTTTGGCCACCGTCGCCGCCTGCACCTTGCTTTTCTTGGTGATGCGTGGCTCCGGCGGGCACTCGTCGCCGGCCGACACCGCCTCCTCTGACTTCCTTTTCGTGGTGGTGCACGGCTTCAGCGGACAATCCTTGCCGGCCGCCGCTTTCTTGGCTGCAATCTCGTCCGCCGACATGTTGCGCCGATGGTATGAACCCTCCACGCGGGCCATCGGTTAAGCTGATCTTCTGCGCCTCTTCCGCCTTACTCAGGACGCCGCGAGATCTCAAATTGGGGAAGCAGCTGATGGTGATGGTGGCCTGGTGGGGTGTCGAGATTATAAAGCAAGAACCTTTTTCTTTGGCGCGCAGGTGTGGATGTCGACCCGGAGCGGGACTCGGATCGGAGACAGGATCGACTGATCCACTGTTTTCTTCCGTGTGTGGGTTCGGAATTTGGAGAGGAAATTGCAAGGACCAGCAACTCTTGGGGAGGATGTTGCACAGACAAATCACTTAAATTTTTTGTTGCGCAAACCAGTGCTTCTTTGAGAGAATATTGCAGAGAGCTCTAATGACCGCTTAACAGGACATCCAATTATTCGGTTTCACTTAATCGGCTGACCTAACGTGAACCTAATCTTAATAGAGTAGGGATTATTTACTCTAAAACTTCCATGCTCGCTTTATTTAAAAATTAAAATGATAAAAAAATTCATGAGTTTTATGAATTGCAAAATAAATTGGGACATACCCAATGCTATATATCCTACAAACGTCTAAACTGGGACTGCTCATGCCTTCGCTGTCATCACTGAACGATGTAGTCCTTGCGTCCGCCGCCATGGGAGGCCCTAGCCGCTCCCAGTGAAGGTGGAGCTCGACGCGGACTCCATTGACGACACATACCAAGCCTACGTCGTGGACTCGCCACTGTGGGCGAGGTGGTTCGAGACCGAACACAAGGAGCGGTGTGCTAGCATTGAGGCGAACCTTGAGGACCTCGACGATGACGACATGGACTACGAGGCGTACGGTCCGTTATGCAGCGGCTATTAGAGATGACCTAATAAGATACAGAAATGCACTTTTGATCCCCAGTGCATATGCTCCCTTTACGTAAAAAAATGAATTAAAAAATATTAAAAAGTTTGAAGATTTTTTTTAGCTTATATATCTCCACATTCTATGTCCTCGCTTACGGCTCCATAGTAAAATGATATTTCTTTATGGCATTTGTCTGTCTTTTTTGCACAAGCCACGTAACAATCCATTTTTTTTTTCCTCAAATGACTTCGTGAACACGTACGACGTGGAGACGTATGCGCAACATTTTGTTTTGAATTTTTTTGATATTTTTAAATATGTTTGAAATGCATTTTAAATAATGGAATCATATGCATCAGGAGCAAAAGCACCATGTCCTAATAAGATAGGCCTTTCTTATCATATACTACTATATTAACCATATAACCGGATCCTTACAGCTGCTTGCAACGATTAGAACTAGAGTCGCTGGTCTGTGCAAAATTAAACTTGAGTCACTGGTTTGCGCAAAATCTGCCCCAAGGATTGCTGGTATACGCAATTTTCTCGAATTTGGACGAACCCGTCTCGGACTCGGAGGTCCTCTGCAGGCCTGGCTCACAAACGCCATGGGTCCACGTACTATTTTTTTCTTAATATAAATGGGCCACGTACTAATTGTGTACGTGATCTGAGTGCGTTATTTTGACATGGATGCGGGCTCGGGGCTATCCTCACGGGTCGATTTCGACAAATTTAATCCTTTTTCAAAAAGATCAGCAAAATTTGATCTTTTTTAAAAAAATTCAATCTTTTTAGTAGCGTCTTTCCTTCAGACACTACTTTCTTCATGGTAGCGCCCATAGGGATGGCGCTGAACATCTACCAGCATGGCAAGGGGGCTCGCGATTCGCGTCCTCAACTCCGTTGACAAGGGCGCTAACCTTTTAAAGTTTATCTTCCTTCACATGGCCAATGATAATTTTATTAGCCTCTAGATTTAGTATTAGACATTGGCCCTGTTTTTGCTAGTTAGAGTTATGGTATGCGACTATGATTTGGTGTCAATCTTGCCATGTGTAGGTGGATCTTGGTATTGTTATTGTCGTTTTCAAATGTATAATATATTTATAGATCTACTTAATCATAGATCTAGTTAATATTATTTCTATATCTAGGAAAACTTGGCATGTGAAGATTATAATTAATATATTTATTTTGATGCATTTGATTTTTATAATTATTTTGTAGATGGCAAGACTTATTGTTGTCATTATTGTTCGCTTATCTTAGTTTTCAAACATTGTTGTAGGCAATTTGGTTCGCTTATTGTTCTCATTATTGTTTGCTTATCTTAATTTTCGAATATCGTTCACAGTAACTTTATTTTGAAATTTGTTGTAGGTATGGCGTCGTTCGGTTCGAAGGAGAAACTGATGAAGTGGAAGCACACTGCTGACCTTTGGCCATCCAATTTTCCCAAGAGACGGAACGGGTTTGTTGTTGGTGTGGTGACCTTTGTGTCTCCAAGCAATATGATTAGTGGGATGAAAAATACGGAAGGAGGTTTTGGATGTGTTCTAACTATGCACATGACAAGGCTAAACCAAGAAACCCAGGTGACTACCGGCCGGTATGTGTCTCCACTTGTAATGAATATTTGTTGAGTGCTTGACATTAATAATATTAAATGTGTATTTGCAATCTTCTCCACCTCTTTGTGAATTCATGAAGTTGATAGAGTTGGAGAAATATAGATATCACAAGGACACTACAACATACTCGGTTTTTGCTAAAGATTTTACCTTGTCAGTGAATGTCAAAATACCGTCACGGGCACGTGATACTGACAGTTTTGAAATCCATGGTGAACATCGCATCACAGATGGCCTGGCTGACGGTTGAGCATGCTGTCATGGATCCGTGATGGCTGAGTCCAAGCCCAAAATCCAGCTAGCCCAACTCGTTGTGACGGAAATTACCGTCATGTGTCGGTTGTCTTGACTGTCAACCACCGCGTCAGGTGTGTTGGGACAATGATTGTACTGTCAGGATCATGAATGACCTGTCAGGCCAATGATTAAGTTGTCAGTACGGTCGACACTAAGGTTTATCGTCTAGCCTAATTTGGCACGCCAGGTGGAAAGCCATTCACGAAAATGTCTTTCAGGGTCCTTTGTCTGCGCATTATTTTGTGCAGATTTGAAGAAGCAAGAAAAGAAAGCCCTTCCTATGGCTGTCACAGCTGTTGCACCTTGTTGGATCCCACCTCCGCAAGGTCATGTGAAGATCAATGTCTACGCTGGTGTGGGTAAAAAGAATGGGCAAGGGACAGTGGATGTGATCGCTAGAAGTGCTCAAAGAGAGTATATGGGATCATCATCACTTGTGTTCCCTGACAGCACTGACCCGGAGACCCTGGAGATGCTTGCATGCCGAGAGGCGTGTGCTCTGGCTGGCGATCTCTCTCTGAGGTGGGTTCGGGTGGCAACCGACTGCTCCAACATGGTGAGAGGTTTGGAGAGGGGCACTATGGGAGCTTACGCTCACATAGTTTGAGAAATCGTGGAGGTGAAGAAGAATTTCCAGGAGCTGGTCTTCATCCACGAAGGACGGGAGTTCGAACAAGGAGGCGCATGCTTTAGCGAGAAGCGCTATCTACGATGAACCAGGCCGCCGTGTGTGGCTCAATGGACCGCCTGAGGGTTTTTGTAGAAATATTCTAGCCGATTGTAACGAACCTATGATCGTCGAGCAGCGATTTCTGACGCACTCTTTTCCTTACCAGGGTACCGAAGGGGACTGGAAAGTTTTTAATGAGGCGGCTCGCGTACCTAATAAAGTGTGTTTTCCATAAAAAAATGTATTCTTCTGTCGGTTCTTTTGGTATCTCTTCCCTAATATCATAGTTCTGCCAGGTTTTCTCGGGTTTTAAACATGTCGATCTTTGAAAATGTTTAATATAGAAAATTATTCAAATTTATAAAATTTTCAGTTTTTTGAAAATGTTTTCAAATTCAAAAATGGTTCCATAGTTCGGTTCCTAGGCGGACGGTGCCATGGTGCCACTGCCGCTAGGGGCATGCTTCCTTCATAGCGCGGACACGTCGACCGGTGGTAGCACAGGGAATAACTCACTAGATCCACCAGCTGGACAAGCCAAGAGACCACGACCGGGTTGCTTCCGACATCCTCCGGCAGGAAGTGCAGCAGGGCGTCAGTGGCCGCGGGCGCAACCCCCCTAGACCGAGAAGCTCGGGAGGGAGAGGCGGTTTCTCGCTAGCCACCTCGACCTGGCCACGTGGAGCCACCCCTCCTGGAAGGGCTGCTGGCCCGCCGTCGTCTGACAAGGGAACGTGTGCGAGGGCCCATCTTCCATCGGTAGTGGGGCTGATGCACGATACGTGGTTGGAACCAAGCGCCGCATGAACCACTCCACATGGCCCTCCTCGATGGGGCCACCCTTCCTCCGCGCCAACATGCGCGAGGAAGGCATGGATCTTGCGAAACCAGTAGGTCACCCACCTTGCTTGCGCCCCTGATGGCGTGTGCTTGATGGAAGCGGTTGGTAAACCCCAAGTGGAAGGTATGATGAGCACAGCGGCATGTTTTCCCTCAGTAAGAAACCAAGGTTTAATTGACCAGTAGGAGAAAGGCATGACATTTGAAGGTGTTACTGGCTGACTATTGGCAGGGCGCACTACCGACGTCAGCAACAACGTGGAACCTGCACACAACACAACCAAAATACTTTACCCCAACTTACAGTGAGGTTGTCAATCTCACCGGTTTAATGAACACAAAGGATTAGACGTATCGAGTGGAAAGAAATGTTTGCAGTAATTAAAGAGAACAGAGCTTACAGAAAGTAAACAGAACAGGGTTGCAGTGGATGAATTTATTAGTGTAAAGGAAAGGACCGGGGTCCATAGTTCACTAGAGGTGTCTCTCCATAATGATAAATAGCATGCTGGGTGAACGAATTACAGCTGGGCAATTGAAACAATACCGACCATACATGAAAAGATGATTACTATGAGATTCGTTTGGGCATTACAACATAATACATAGACCGTAAACCAACTGCATCTATGGCTAATAATCCACCTTCCGGTTATCGTCCGAACCCCTTTTAGTATTAATTTGCAAGCAATAGATTATCACATTAAGAAATGTGTGTAAAGTAAATAATAGAATTATCCTTGGATAAAACATTGTTATTTTCTCCCTGGTAGCAACAATACATCTACAATTTTAGAAGTTATTGTCTTTCTTCTAGAAAAATAGAGGCATGAACCTACTATCGAGCATAAATACCCACCCTTGGAGTCACAAGCATCTACTTGGCCAGAGTATCTACTAGCAACGGAGAGCATGCAAGATCACAAATAACATATGACATGAATATATAATCGATCTCAACATAGTATACAATATTTATCAGATCCCAGCAAACACAACATGTAGCATTACATAAGGATGATCTTGATCATGTAGGGCAGCTCACAAGATCTAAACATGAGGCACAAATTGGAGAAGACAACCATCTAGCTACTGCTATGGACCCATAGTCTAGGGATGAAGTACTCACACATCACTTCGGAGGCAGGCATGGCGATGTAGATGCTTCCGGCGATGATTCCCCCACCCCCGGCAGGGTGCCGGGAAGAGCTTCAGAACCCTCCCGAGATGGGTTCTGCAATGGCAGCCGCGACAGAACTTTCGTGCATGGAGGCTCGGGTATTAAGGGTTTTCTCGCGATCGTGATTAAATAGGCGGAGGGGCGATGTCGGTGGAGGCCAGGGTGGCCCACACCACCCCTAGGCGTGGGCCAGGGCTATGCCGTGCCTAGGGCTGGCGTGGCCGCCCTACTGCCCCCTTCGAATCCCCTTTGGACTCTGTATTCGTTACAGAAAATATTGACTTCCGCTTTTGTTTCGTCCAATTCCGAGAATATTTTATGTACAAATTTTCTGAAATACAAACCATGAAAAAACGGGGAACTGGCATGGTGGCATCTTGTTAATAGGTTAGTGCCGGAAAATGTATAAAAGTGCAACGAAGTATGAGCAAACATATATGAATTGGTGTAAAACAAGCATGGAACATCAAAAATTATAGATACGTTTGAAACGTATCACCCCTACCTGGCGCGCCAGATGTCGTGTCGTGGATTGCGACACCAGAAATGGGACTCCCCTATTGGTTCGGGGGGGGGGGGGGAGCAGAGCACAATCAGATCTATCGACGATCGAGACGAAGCTCACAATCACACAGATACACATGTTTTTTTACCCAGGTTCAGGCCGCTATGTGCGAAACCCTACGTCCTGCAACTAAGTTGTATATGCTGGTTATTCTCCAATATAGTGTTTGTTCCCGAGGAAGGAGATAACGGTTCCTTTCCCTACAAGCCTCCCCTTTCTCCCGCAGTCAGGGCCTCATTTTATATTGATATGGGGACACCACAAGATGCTGCGAGGACACATGGTCCATGGTGTGCCGCGTAGCCGAAACGTGGCTAGTGCGATATGACGTGCTGAGGGAGAAACCGCTTTGGTCTTGTTCGCCGATCTGGTCCTTGGGTTTCTCACCGGGTTGTATTGTGATCTTGATGTTCCCCCGCGCAAGGAGCCTTCCCCGGGGAGCGCTTGGGGGGCCTGATCCCAGACGGGCCATGGTCACCCCTTCCCCACGGATCCGACATCATCTTCAACACCCGTCGTTGTGTGTTCAACGAGTCTCCAGTGAGGGGAGCCTCATGAAGGGGAGAGAGAGAGAGGGTGCCATAGGGCAAGGAGTATCCGGGACGGGGTCACACGAGTTACCCAGCTTTAGACCTCACAACAGCGGGACAACATGTGAGCGATTACAATGAGTTGTCTCTTGCCGCAAGGGCTCTGTGGATTCGGCTTATAAAGGCTCCGGATCCAGGGTTACAGGGATAGAGATCTAGCCGGATACGACTAAGCCTAGATTACGAACGTGATTCCTTGTCTTGCGCGTCACGGATTTGACCGCCTTTCACCATGGGCCAGATCCGATAGCTTCGTCTCGAGGCCGGATCCTACCGCCGGATTCTCCAGTAACTGCGCGGCCCGGTGGGTTGTATGCCTCCCCACCATCTTTGGGCCACCCGGGCTTACCGAAATTAGAACCCTATCATGGTACACCTAGTTGGTATATCCCCAATAGTAGCCCCCGAAGTTCTTCAAGATTCGTCATTCCAACGTCCAACTTTCGCTCCACTTTAATCCAGAGAGAATCTCGAAGAGCTTCCAAATAAATCTGCCTCCGCGACACCACCGTGGGGCCAGCGGCGTCGGGAGGCCGGACCCGGGTGAGATCTGCCTTCGCAGGCATCGGAGACACCATCACCATCAGGCATGTCGTCTACGCCGGTAACATCCCCATCGTCCCCAACGACTAGTAATGGGTTTCCACCAAGGAGAACTTCATCCACTATTCTGTCATCCCCATCGGCGGAATTCAGATCTTCATCGGCGAAACTAGCTGCTCCGCTAGGTTTGCCAGATCAAGCGCCACACGGACCGCTGTTGAGCAGGGACGTTCATGGAAGATCGATCTGGACAGGACCCACCTTTGGCCGGATCCTCCACAGATCAAAATTAAGGCCCACCCAAACCACTACTCTGGTGAACAGGACGGTGGAAGAAGAATGCAGATTCGCCTAGCGATAGGAGCTTAGGGCATCTCCAATGCGGCGACCCATCCCGCGCCTGCGCATCCGGATGGGTCCAAACGGACAAAACCGCGGCCCAACACGGCCACGCATCGCAAATGCGGATGGCCACGGTGTCCGGGACAACCCAAACCCGGCCCAAATCTGGGGCAGGTTTGCATGGCCACGGATGGCACGCGGCGTCCTCGCGTGTCTGCCTAGTCCGCGTGTCTAGCCACCTGTCGGTGCCCCAATCCTATTAAATGTGGATTGGGGAGGGGGACTGTCCCTATCCAGTCCCCACTCTCCACTCCGGCCGCACGAGCTCGACCTTCCGCACCACCATGGCCCCGAAGCAAGAGTTCGAGCCGTCCGCCAATGACCACGAGGCCGGCAGCAGCCAACGAGGCACGCCGGTGGCGTTCGCTGCCGGCTCCCATCCGCGACGAGATCTACGTTGATGTCTACGCTTGCTTCTATTCCTGTAGACAGTGTTGGGCCTCCAAGAGCAGAGGTTTGTAGAACAGCAGCAAGTTTCCCTTAAGTGAATCACCCAAGGTTTATCGAACTCAGGGAGGTAGAGGTCAGAGATATCCCTCTCAAGCAACCCTGCAATTAAGATACAAGAAGTCTCTTGTGTCCCTAACACACCTAATACACTTGTCAGATGTATAGGTGCACTAGTTCGGCGAAGAGATAGTGAAATACAGGTATAATGGATGATTGTAAGTAGTAATTGCAATCTGAAATAAAGATGGCAGCAAGCAAACATGTAACATAACTTGTTGGAAACGGTGTTTCAATGCTTAGAAACAAGGCCTAGGGATCCTACTTTCACTAGTGGACACTCTCAACATTGCAATCATAATTGAATATAAATAAGCACTTCATCATACTACTCTCCGGTTGAATAAAGAACTCAAATTCATTGGGCAAGTGTGCACACCTCAAAGGCGTATTCCCAAGTACTAATAAACACCCCACACCGTCACCGTGAGCATTCATAGGAGGTACTAACACACCACAATTCATAAGGGAGTTACACACGGCGCACACACTGTCACCATTACACCGAGGTCACAGTAACTCCAAAGTTCACATAATAAAACACTTGAATATCATATGACATCTAGATTGCAAGCCTATGATCACATAGATGAACAAATAATTAGTAGTCTCAAACACTCTCTTGTTGGATAACAAACACCATTCATTGCGTAGGGCTACAAGAGCACACCTCAAGCCAGAGTAAACAAGCTCCACAACATCCGGAGTTCATATTAAAGTAACCTCTAGAGTGCATAATAGACAAGAGTAACATCTACATATTCATAAAGATCACACCATGGGAGAGAGAGATGAACCACATAGCTACCGGTAGAGCCCTCAGCCTCGGGGGAGAACTACTCCCTCCTCATCATGGGAGACAGCAACGGCGATGAAGATGACGGTGGTGTCGATGGAGATGGATTCCGGGGGCACTTCCCCGTCCCGGTGGCGTGCCGGAACAGAGACTTCTGTCCCTCGAACTTGGCTTCGCGATGGCGGCGGCTGCGTAACTTTTCTCGTCTTGTGGCTTATCTCTTTAGGGTTTTCACATTTGGGAGCATATATAGGCGAAGGGCGATGTCGGTGGAGTC
Source organism: Lolium perenne (assembly GCF_019359855.2). Lineage (NCBI taxonomy): Eukaryota > Viridiplantae > Streptophyta > Magnoliopsida > Poales > Poaceae > Lolium > Lolium perenne. The sequence goes on along the minus strand of NC_067250.2, from coordinate 215,789,633 downwards.
CCGAGGTGGGCTCCCCACCAGGTGGCGCGGCCAGGGTGGCCCACGCCCCCTATGGTGTGGGATCCTCGTGGCCCTCCTTCGTCTCTCCTTCGGACTCCGTGAAGCCCCCTGGAAAAATAGGCTTTTGTTTCGTCCAATTCCGAGAATATTTCTGTGTAAGATTTCTGAAACCAAAAACAGCAGAAAACAGGAACTGGCACTTCGGCATCTTGTTAATAGGTTAGTTCCGGAAAATGCATAAAAACATTATAAAGTGTGAGAAAAACATGTAGGTATTGTCATAAAACTAGCATGGAACATAAGAAATTATAGATACGTTGGAGACGTATCAAGCATCCCCAAGCTTAGTTCCTACTCGCCCTCGAGTAGGTAAGCGATAACAAGGATAATTTCTGAAGTGACATGCTACTATCATAATCTTGATCAATACTATTGTAAAGCATATGAGATGAATGAAGTGATTCAAAGCAATGGTAAAGACAATGATTAAACAACTGAATCATATAGCAAAGACTTTTCATGAATAGTACTTTCAAGACAAGCATCAATAAGACTTGCATAGGAGTTAACTCATAAAGCAATACATTCTTAGTAGGAAGGTTTGAAGCAACACAAAGGATGATTAAGTTTCAGCAGTTGCTTTCAACTTTCAACATGTATATCTCATGGATAATTGTCAACATAAAGCAATATAACAAGTGCAATAGGTAAACATGTAAGAATCAATGCACATAGTTGACACAAGTGTTTGCCTCTAAAATAGAAGGAAGTAGGTAAACTGACTCAACATAAAGTAAAAGAATTGCCCTTCGCAGAGGGAAGCATGGATTACTATTTTTGTGCTAGAGCTTTTATTTTGAAAACATAGAAACAATTTTGTCAACGGTAGTAATAATTCATATGTGTTATGCATAAGACATCCAATAAGTTGCAAGCCTCATGCATAGAATACCAATAGTGCTCGCACCTTGTCCTAATTAGCTTGGATTTACATGGATTATCATTGCATAACATATGTTTCAACCAAGTGTCACAAAGGGGTACCTCTATGCCGCCTGTACAAAGGTCCAAGGAGATAAATCGCATTTGATTTCTCATTTTTGATAGATCTCAACTAAGGACATCCATACCGGGACAACATAGAAAATAGATAATGGACTCCTCTTTAATGCATAAGCATTCAACAACAGATAATATTCTCATAAGAGATTGAGGATTAATGTCCAAACTGAAACTTCCACCATGATACATGGCTTTAGTTAGCGGCCCAATGTTCTTCTCTAACAATATGCATACTCAAACCATTTGATTATGATCAATCACACTTACTTCAGACAAGACGAACATGCATAGCAACTCACATGATATTCAACAAAAAGTGTAATAGTTGATGGCGTCCCCAGAAACATGGTTACCTCTCAACAAGCAACTTATAAGAAATAAGATACATAAGCGACATATTCATTACCACAATAGTTTTTAAGCTATTTTCCCATGAGCTATGTATTGCAAAGACAAAGAATGAAATTTTAAAGGTAGCACTCAAGTAATTTACTTTGGAATGGCAGAGAAATACCACATAGTAGGTAGGTATGGTGGACACAAATGGCATAGGTTTTGGCTCAAGGTTTTGGATGCACGAGAAGAATTCCCTCTCAGTACAAGGCTTTGGCTAGCAAGGTTGTTTGAAGCAAACACAAGTATGAACCGTTCAGCAAAACTTACATAAGAGCATATTGCAAGCATTATAAGACTCTACACTGTCTTCCTTGTTGTTTAAACACTTCACCAGAAAATATCTAGACTTTAGAGAGACCAATCATGCAAACCAAATTTCAACAAGCTCTATGGTAGTTCTTCATTAATAGGTGCAAAGTACATGATGCAAGAGCTTAAACATGATCTATTTGAGCACAACAATTGCCAAGTATCAAATTATTCAAGACAATATACCATTTACCACATGAAGCATTTTCTGTTTCCAACCAAATAGCAATTAATGCAGCAGCTTTTAACTTTCGCCATGAACATTAAAAGTAAAACTAAGAACACAAGTGTTCATATGAAAAAGCGGAGCGTGTCTCTCTCCCACATAAGCATGAATTTATTCAGAGAATGAAAATATCAAAACGAAAATAAAAGCACACAGACGCTCCAAGTAAAGTACATAAAATGTGACGGAATAAAAAATATAGTTTCACTAGAGGTGACCTGATAACTTGTCGATGAAGAAGGGGATGCCTTAGGCATCACCAAGCTTAGATGCTTGAGTATTCTTGAAATATGCAAGGATGAACCACGGGGGCATCCCCGAGCTTAGACTTTTCACTCTTCTTAATCATATTGTATCATCCTCCTCTCTTGATCATTGAAAACTTCCTCCACACCAAACTCGAAGCAAACTCATTAGAGGGTTAGTGCATGATCAAAAATTCACATGTTCAGCAAGGACACAATCATTCTTAACACTTCTGGACATTACCCAAAGCTACTTAAAGTTAATGGAACAAAGAAATCCATTCAACATATCAAAAGAGGCAATGTGAAATAAAAGGCAGAATCTGTCAAAACAGAACAGTCTGTAAAGACGAATTTTTTAGAGGCACTTAACAGGCTCAGATAAAAAAGCTCAAAACTAATGAAAGTTGCGTACATATCTGAGGATCACGCATGTAAATTGGCAGATTTTTTTGATTCTTCTACAGAGAGATCTACTCAAATTCATGACAGGTAGAAATCTGTTTCTGCGCAGCAATCCAAATCTAGTATCAACTTTACTATTAGAGACTTTACTTGGCACAACAACGCAATAAAGTAAAGATAAGAAGAGGTTGCTACAGTAGTAACAACTTCCAAGACACAACAAAACAGTAGCAAAATAAAACATGGGTCATCTCCCAAGAAGTGCTTTCTTTATAGCCATTAAGATGGGCTCAGTAATTTTAATGATACTCACGCAAGAAATAAGAGTTGAAGTAAAAGAGAGCATCAAGAAGCAAATTCAAAACACATTTACGCCTAACCCACTTCCTATGAAAAGGAATCTTGTAAATAAACAAGTCATGTAAGCATAATGCAACAAGCATAGAAAGGCAACACAAGCGCAACTTCGAGATTCTCAACATAAAGAGGGGAAACTTAATATTATTAAGATGCATAACCATGTTTCCCTCTCTCATAATAAATTTCAGTAGCATCATTGATGAAATCCACAATATACCCATCACTTAAAACATTCTTATCATGGTTCATATGCATAAAAGTATTACTCTCCACATAAGCATAGTCATTACTATCAATTGTAGTGGGAGCAAATTCAATAAAATAGCTATCATTATTATTCTCATCACCATAATCATCATATATAGGAGGCATATTGTAATCATAATTAATTTTCTCCTCAATAGTAGGTGGACTGAAAATATCATATTCATCATTATAATCATCATAAATTGCAGGCATGGTATAATCATAATAACCTTTATCCTCCATAGTAGGTGGCACCAAAATACCACTATCATTATAATCATCATAAATGGGAGGCAAAGTATCATCAAAGAAAATTTTCTCCTCAAAACTTGGGGGACTAAAAATATCATGCTCCTCAAAACCAGCTTCCCCAAGCTTAGAATTTTCCATAGCATTAGCAACAATGGTGTTCAAAGCATTCATACTAATAACATTGCCATTAGCATGCATATAAAGTTCCATAGGTTTTTTAATTTTCTCTTCAAACACCTAATGTCCTAAATCAAGATAAATACTATAAAGATCTCTTATATTTTTGTTGTTTTCCATTAAGCCTAACTAGTGAAAATAAAAACAAGAAACAAAAAGATATAATTGCAGGATCTAAAGGAAATACCTTCGAGCACTCACACACCGGCAACAGTGCTAGGAAATAGCTTAGTAGTCGGAGGATGTGAATACCTTTTACCTTACCTCCCCGGCAACGGCGCCAGAAAATAGCTTGATATCTACGCACGCTTCTATTCCTGTAGACAGTGTTGGGCCTCCAAGAGCAGAGGTTTGTAGAACAACAAAGCAAGTTTCCCTTAAGTGAATCACCCAAGGTTTATCGAACTCAGGGAGGTAGAGGTCAGAGATATCCCTCTCAAGCAACCCTGCAATTAAGATACAAGAAGTCTCTTGTGTCCCCAACACACCTAATACACTTGTCAGATGTATAGGTGCACTACTTCGCGAAGAGATAGTGAAATACAGGTATAATGGATGATTGTAAGTAGTAATTGCAATCTGAAATAAAGATGGCAGCAAGCAAACATGTAACAGAACTTGTTGGAAACGGTGTTTCAATGCTTAGAAACAAGGCCTAGGGATCCTACTTTCACTAGTGGACACTCTCAACATTGCAATCATAATTGAATATAAATAAGCACTTCATCATACTACTCTCCTGTTGAATAAAGAACTCAAATTCATTGGGCAAGTGTGCAAAAGCACACCTCAAAGGCGTATTCTCAAGTACTAATAAACACCCCACACCGTCACCGTGAGCATTCATAGGAGGTACTAACACACCACAATTCATAAGGGAGTTACACACGGCGCACACACTGTCACCATTACACCGAGGTCACAGTAACTCCAAAGTTCACATAATAAAACACTTGAATAGCATATGACATCTAGATTGCAAGCCTATGATCACATAGATGAACAAATAAGTACTACTCTCAAACACTCTCTTGTTGGATAACAAACACCATTCATTGTGTAGGGCTACAAGAGCACACCTCAAGCCGGAGTAAACAAGCTCCACAACATCTGGAGTTCATATTAAAGTAACCTCTAGAGTGCATAATAGACAAGAGTAACATCTACATATTCATAAAGATCACACCATGGGAGAGGGAGATGAACCACATAGCTACCGGTAGAGCCCTCAGCCTCGGGGGAGAACTACTCCCTCCTCATCATGGGAGACAAAGAACGGCGATGAAGATGGCGGTGGTGTCGATGGAGATGGATTCCGGGGGCACTTCCCCGTCCCGGCGGCGTGCCGGTAACAGAGACTTCTGTCCCCCGAACTTGGCTTCGCGATGGCGGCGGCTGCGTAAATTTTCTCGTCTCGTGGCTTATCTCTTTAGGGTTTTCACATCTGGGAGCATATATAGGCGAAGGGGCGATGTCGGTGGAGTCCCGAGGTGGGCTCCCCACCAGGTGGCGCGGCTAGGGGTGGCCCGCGCCCCCCTATGGTGTGGGCTCCTCGTGGCCCTCCTTCGTCTCTCCTTCGGACTCCGTGAAGCCCCTGGAAAAATAGGAACGTGGCCTTTTGTTTCGTCCAATTCCGAGAATATTTCCTGTGTAAGATTTCTGAAACCAAAAATAGCAGAAAACAGGAACTGACACTTCGGCATCTTGTTAACAGGTTAGTTCCGGAAAATGCATAAAAACATTATAAAGTGTGAGCAAAACATGTAGGTATTGTCATAAAACTAGCATGGAACATAAGAAATTATAGATACGTTGGAGACGTATCATACGTCACCGTAGCGGTGGCGCAGATGTTCTGGGAGGCCGGCATCCCAATGTCGTGGGGCGACGTGCATCTCCCCCACGGCTGGCACCTAAGTCCAGATTGGGTTCCGGTGCCGCCGATTCTGGTATCCAGCCGCGCCCGCGTCGCGGAGATCCGGCGGCGCCGCGCGCAGCTGCCGCCGGACCTCTGGGAGGACCCCGCATATAGTGACACAAGTCCCAACTGGGACTTGTGGTTCGAGGTGGAGCACGATGCGCCCCGGCGCACGTGCTTCACCTCGGCGACGGCGAGGCCTCGCCCATAGCCGCCTCGCGCGCAGCCGCGGATGCCTGCTAGGAGGCTGGCCGCCGCCCCGGCGGCCTCTACATCGACGAGCCCGCGGCGGCGCCAGCGCACGCCACAAGCCTAGCCCGAGGAGGACGACGACCCCGAGCTGCAGGCCGTGCTGGCGGCGTCCCGCGAGCTCAACGACCTCGAGGAGCTGGCCAAATGGCCGCACCTCGCCGAGGCGCTGCGTTCCTCCGCGTTGGAGGAGATGGCTAGGAAGGCACAGGAGGACGCCGAGGCCGAGGCGTGGGTATTCCTCGCCATGACGCGCCGGCAGGAGGAGGCCACGCGCCAGGCCGCACTCCGGGAGGAGGAGGAGTGATACGTCTCAAACGTATCTATAATTTCTTATGTTCCATGCTACTTTTATGATGATACTCACATGTTTTATACACATTATATGTCATTATTATGCATTTTCCGGCACTAACCTATTGACGAGATGCCGAAGAGCCAGTTGTTGTTTTCTGCTGTTTTTGGTTTCAGAAATCCTAGTAAGGAAATATTCTCGGAATTGGACGAAATCAACGCCCAGGGGCTTATTTTTCCACAAAGCTTCCAGAAGACCGAGGGAGAAACGAAGTGGGGCCACGGGGCTCCGCCACACTAGGGCGGCGCGGCCTGATGCGTGTGGTTGGCACGTCCGTTGGGAACCCCAAGAGGAAGGTGTGATGCGCACAGCGGCAAGTTTCCCTCAGTAAGAAACCAAGGTTTAATCGGACCAGTAGGAGTCAAGAAGCACGTTGAAGGTTGATGGCGGCGGGATGTAGTGCGGCGCAACACCAGAGATTCCGGCGCCAACGTGGACCCTGCACAACACAACCAAAGTACTTTGCCCCAACGAAACAGTGAGGTTGTCAATCTCACCGGCTTGCTATAACAAAGGATTAACCGTATTGTGTGGAAGATGATTGTTTGCAGAAAACAAGAAACAAGTATTGCGAGATTGTATTTCAGTAAAGAGAATTGGACCGGGGTCCACAGTTCACTAGAGGTGTCTCTCCCATAAGATAAACAGCATGTTGGGTGAACAAATTACAGTTGGGCAATTGACAAATAAAGAGGGCATGACCATGCACATACATATCATGATGAGTATAGTGAGATTTAATTGGGCATTACGACAAAGTACATAGACCGCCATCCAACTGCATCTATGACTAAAAAGTCCACCTTCAGGTTATCATCCGAACCCCCTCCAGTATTAAGTTGCAAAGCAACAGACAATTGCATTAAGTATGGTGCGTAATGTAATCAACAACTACATCCTTAGACATAGCATCAATGTTTTATCCCTAGTGGCAACAGCACAACACAACCTTAGAACTTTCTCACATCGTCCTGTGTCAATGCAGGCATGAACCCACTATCGAGCATAAATACTCCCTCTTGGAGTTACAAGCATCTACTTGGCCAGAGCATCTACTATTAACGGAGAGCATGCAAGATCATAAACAACACATAGATATAACTTTGATAATCAACATAACAAGTATTCTCTATTCATCGGATCCCAACAAACGCAACATATAGAATTACAGATAGATGATCTTGATCATGTTAGGCAGCTCACAAGATCCGACAATGATAACACAATGGTGAGAAGACAACCATCTAGCTACTGCTATGGACCCATAGTCCAGGGGTAGACTACTCACACATCACTCCGGAGGCGACCATGGCGGCGTAGAGTCCTCCGGGAGATGATTCCCCTCTCCGGCAGGGTGCCGGAGGCGATCTCCTGGATCCCCCGAGATGGGATCGGCGTTGGCGGCGTCTCTGGAAGGTTTTCCGTATCGTGGCTCTCGGTACTGGGGGTTTCATCACGGAGGCTTTAAGTAGGCGGAAGGGCAAGTCAAGAGGCGGCACGGGGGGCCCAAACCACTGGCCGGCGCGGCCAGGGGTGGGGCCGCGCCGCCCTAGGGTTTGGCCACCCCGTGGCCCCTCTTCGTTTCGTCTTCGGACTTACGGAAGCTTCGTGGAAAAATAGGCCCCTGGGCTTTGATTTCGTCCAATTCCGAGAATATTTCCTTACTAGGATTTCTGAAACCAAAAACAGCAGAAACAAGAATCGGCACTTCGGCATCTTGTTAATAGGTTAGTTCCGTAAAATGCACGAATATGACATAAAGTGTGCATAAAACATGTAGATAACATCAATAATGTGGCATGGAACATAAGAAATTATCGATACGTTGGAGACATATCAGCATCCCCAAGCTTAGTTCTGCTCGTCCCGAGCAGGTAAAACGATAACACAGATAATTTCTGGAGTGACATGCCATCATAATCTTGATCATACTATTTGTAAAGCATATGTAGTGAATGCAGCGATCAAAACAATGTATATGACATGAGTAAACAAGTGAATCATAAAGTAAAGACTTTTCATGAATAGCACTTCAAGACAAGCATCAATAAGTCTTGCATAAGAGTTAACTCATAAAGCAATAATTCAAAGTAAAGGCATTGAAGCAACACAAAAGAAGATTAAGTTTCAGCGGTTGCTTTCAACTTGTAACATGTATATCTCATGGATATTGTCAACATAGAGTAATATAATAAGTGCAATAAGCAAGTATGTAGGAATCAATACACAGTTCACACAAGTGTTTGCTTCTTGAGGTGGAGAGAAATAGGTGAACTGACTCAACATTGAAAGTAAAAGAATGGTCCTCATAGAGGAAAAGCATCGATTGCTATATTTGTGCTAGAGCTTTGATTTTGAAAACATGAAACAATTTTGTCAACGGTAGTAATAAAGCATATGCATCATGTAAATTATATCTTATAAGTTGCAAGCCTCATGCATAGTGTACTAATAGTGCCCGCACCTTGTCCTAATTAGCTTGGACTACCTGGATTATCACCGCAATACATATGCTTTAACCAAGTATCACAAAGGGGTACCTCTATGCTGCATGTACAAAGGTCTAAGGAGAAAGCTCGCATTTGGATTTCTCGCTTTTGATTATTCTCAACTTAGACATCCATACCGGGACAACATAGACAACAGATAATGGACTCCTCTTTTAATGCTTAAGCATTCAACAATAATTAATTCTTTTCTCATTAGAGATTTGAGGATGTTTGTCCAAAACTGAAACTTCCACCATGGATCATGGCTTTAGTTAGCGGCCCAATGTTCTTCTCTAACAATATGCATGCTCAAACCATTCAACTCAGTGTAGATCGCCCTTACTTCAGACAAGACGAACATGCATAGCAACTCACATGAAATTCAACAATGAAGAGTTGATGGCGTCCCCAGTAAACATGGTTATCGCACAACAAGCAACTTAATAAGAGATAAAGTGCATAATTACATATTCAATAGCACAATAGTTTTTAAGCTATTTGTCCCATGAGCTATATATTGCAAAGGTGAATGATGGAATTTTAAAGGTAGCACTCAAGCAATTTACTTTGGAATGGCGGAAAATACCATGTAGTAGGTAGGTATGGTGGACACAAATGGCATAGCGGTTGGCTCAAGTATTTTGGATGCATGAGAAGTATTCCCTCTCGATACAAGGTTTAGGCTAGCAAGGCTTATTTGAAACAAACACAAGGATGAACCGGTGCAGCAAAACTCACATAAAAGACATATTGAAAACATTATAAGACTCTACACCGTCTTCCTTGTTGTTCAAACTCAATACTAGAAATTATCTAGACCTTAGAGAAACCAAATATGCAAACCAAATTTTAGCATGCTCTATGTATTTCTTCATTAATGGGTGCAAAGCATATGATGCAAGAGCTTAATCATGAGCACAACAATTGCCAAGTATCACATTACCCAAGACATTTATAGCAATTACTACATGTATCATTTTCCAATTCCAACCATATAACAATTTAACGAAGGAGAAACTTCGCCATGAATACTATGAGTAGAAACCAAGGACATACTTGTCCATATGCTACAGCGGAGCGTGTCTCTCTCCCATAAAGTGAATGCTAGGATCCATTTTATTCAAACAAAACAAAAACAAAAACAAACCGACGCTCCAAGAAAAAGCACATAAGATGTGATGGAATAAAAATATAGTTTCAGGGGAGGAACCTGATAATGTTGTCGATGAAGAAGGGGATGCCTTGGGCATCCCCAAGCTTAGACACTTGAGTCTCCTTGATATATGCAGGGGTGAACCACCGGGGCATCCCAAAGCTTAGAGCTTTCACTCTCCTTGATCATGTTGCATCATACTCCTCTCTTGATCCTTGAAAACTTCCTCCACACCAAACTCGAAACAACTCATTAGAGGGTTAGTGCACAATAAAAATTTACATATTCAGAGGTGACACAATCATTTAACACTTCTGGACATTGCATAATGCTACTGGACATTAGTGGATCAAAGAAATTCATCCAACATAGCAAAAGAGGCAATGCGAAATAAAAGGCAGAATCTGTCAAAACAGAACAGTTCGTATTGACGAATTTTAAAATGGCACCAGACTTGCTCAAATGAAAATGCTCAAATTGAATGAAAGTTGCGTACATATCTGAGGATCATGAACGTAAATTGGCTTAATTTTCTGAGCTACCTACAGGGAGGTGGACCCAGATTCGTGACAGCAAAGAAATCTGGAACTGCGCAGTAATCCAAATCTAGTACTTACTTTTCTATCAACGGCTTAACTTGGCACAACAAAACACAAAACTAAGATAAGGAGAGGTTGCTACAGTAGTAAACAACTTCCAAGACACAAAATAAAAATAAAGTACTGTAGGTAAAAACATGGGTTGTCTCCCATAAGCGCTTTTCTTTAACGCCTTTCAGCTAGGCGCAGAAAGTGTGTATCAAGTATTATCAAGAGACGAAGTGTCAACATCATAATTTGTTCTCATAATAGAATCAAAAGGGTACTTCATTCTCTTTCTAGGGAAGTGTTCCATACCTTTCTTGAGAGGAAATTGATATTTATATTACCTTCCTTCATATCAATAGTAGCACCAACAGTTCGAAGAAAAGGTCTTCCCAATATAATGGGACAAGATGCATTGCATTCAATATCCAAGACAACAAAATCAATGGGAACAAGGTTATTGTTAACGGTAATGCGAACATTATCAACTTTACCCAAAGGTTTCTTTGTAGAATGATCAGCAAGATTAACATCCAAATAACAATTTTTCAGCGGTGGCAAGTCAAGCATATTATAAATTTTCTTAGGCATAACAGAAATACTTGCACCAAGATCACATAAAGCATTACAATCAAAATCTTTAACCTTCATCTTAATGATGGGCTCCCAACCATCCTCTAGCTTTTTAGGAATAGAGGCTTCGCGCTCTAGTTTCTCTTCTCTAGCTTTTATGAGAGCATTTGTAATATGATGTGTAAAAGCCAAATTTATAGCACTAGCATTAGGACTTTTAGCAAGTTTTTGCAAGAACTTTATAACTTCAGAGATGTGGCAATCATCAAAATTCAAACCATTATAATCTAAAGCAATGGGATCATCATCCCCAATGTTGGAAAAAATTTCAGCAGCTTTATCACAGCAGTTTCATGATTTTAGCAGTTGTGCAGTTTTTCGCGCTTTGCATTAGAAGTGGAAACATTGCTAACACCAATTCTTTTATTATTATTAGTAGGAGGTGCAGCAACGTGTGTAGCATTAGCATTACAAGTGGTGGTAATAGTCCAAACTTTAGCTACATTCTTTTCTTTAGCTAGTTTTTCATTTTCTTCTCTATCCCACCTAGCACGCAGTTCAGCCATTAATCTTATATTCTCATTAATTCTAACTTGAATGGCATTTGCTGTAGTAGTAATTTTATCATCTAAATCCTCAGGTTTAGCAGCCATTTTATTAATTAAAGAAGATTGTGATGCGGACATGTATGACATTCGGGTTTCAGCATTAGCAAGTTTAGTTTGCAACCCCGAGATCTCCCTATTCAGATTTTCAAGTTGATTCCCTATATTCTTCAACAAGGTAGATTGCTCATTCATAGTTTTAGTAAACAATTTATTTTGCTCATATTGTGATTGCATAAAGCTCTTGGTGGATCTTTCAATTTCTAGCATCTTTTCGTCATTAGGTGAAGCATATCTACCATAAGAGTTACCATGAGCAGGATATGGCCTAGAATCATTATGATTATTATTTTTAATGAAATTCACATCAACATATTCTCTTTGAGCAACCAATGACGCTAACGAAACATTATTAGAATTAACATTAGGCCTACCATTCACAAGCATAGACATAATAGCATCAATCTTATCACTCAAGGAAGAGGTTTCTTCAACAGAATTTACCTTCTTACCTTGTGGAGCTCTTTCCGTGTGCCATTCAGAGTAGTTGATCATCATATTATCAAGAAGCTTTGTTGCTTCACCAAGAGTGATGGACATAAAGGTACCTCCAGCAGCTGAATCCAATAAATTCCGTGAAGAAAAATTTAGTCCTGCATAGAAGGTTTGGATGATCATCCAAGTAGTCAGTCCATGGGTTGGGCAATTTTTAACCAGAGATTTCATTCTTTCCCAAGCTTGAGCAACATGTTCAGTATCTAATTGTTTAAAATTCATTATGCTACTCCTCAAAGATATAATTTTAGCAGGGGGATAATATCTACCAATAAAAGCATCCTTGCATTTAGTCCATGAATCAATACTATTCTTAGGCAAAGATAGCAACCAATCTTTAGCTCTTCCTCTTAATGAGAAAGGGAACAATTTTAGTTTAATAATATCACCATCTATATCTTTATATTTTTGCATTTCACACAATTCAACAAAATTATTAAGATGGGCAGCAGCATCATCGTAACTAACACCAGAAAATTGCTCTCGCATAACAAGATTCAAGAAAGGTGTTTAATTTCAAAGAATTCTGCTGTAGTAGCAGGTGGAGCAATAGGTGTGCATAAGAAATCATTATTATTTGTGGTTGTGAAGTCACACAACTTAGTATTTTCAGCGTTGGCCATTTTAGCAACAGTAAATTAAGCAAACTAGATAAAGTAAATGCAAGTAACTAATTTTTTGTGTGTTTTTGATATATCAAACAAGATAGCAAATAAAGTAAAACTAGCAACTAATTTTTTTGTATTTTGATTTAGTGCAGCAAACAAAGTAGTAAATAAAACTAAGCAAGACAAAAACAAAGTAAAGAGATTGAGAAGTGGAGACTCCCCTTGCAGCGTGTCTTGATCTCCCAAGCAACGGCGCAGAAATTTGCTTGATGCGTGTGGTTGGCACGTCCGTTGGGAACCCCAAGAGGAAGGTGTGATGCGCACAGCGGCAAGTTTCCCTCAGTAAGAAACCAAGGTTTAATCGGACCAGTAGGAGTCAAGAAGCACGTTGAAGGTTGATGGCGGCGGGATGTAGTGCGGCGCAACACCAGAGATTCCGGCGCCAACGTGGACCCTGCACAACACAACCAAAGTACTTTGCCCCAACGAAACAGTGAGGTTGTCAATCTCACCGGCTTGCTATAACAAAGGATTAACCGTATTGTGTGGAAGATGATTGTTTGCAGAAAACAGTAAAACAAGTATTGCAGTAGATTGTATTTCAGTAAAGAGAATTGGACCGGGGTCCACATTTCACTAGAGGTGTCTCTCCCATAAGATAAACAGCATGTTGGGTGAACAAATTACAGTTGGGCAATTGACAAATAAAGAGGGCATGACCATGCACATACATATCATGATGAGTATAGTGAGATTTAATTGGGCATTACGACAAAGTACATAGACCGCCATCCAATCGCATCTATGCCTAAAAAGTCCACCTTCGTGTTATCATCCGAACCCCCTCCAGTATTAAGTTGCAAAGCAACAGACAATTGCATTAAGTATGGTGCGTAATGTAATCAACAACTACATCCTTAGACATAGCATCAATGTTTTATCCCTAGTGGCAACAGCACAACACAACCTTAGAACTTTCATCACATCGTCCTGTGTCAATGCAGGCATGAACCCACTATCGAGCGTAAATACTCCCTCTTGGAGTTACAAGCATCTACTTGGCCAGAGCATCTACTAGTAACGGAGAGCATGCAAGATCATAAACAACACATAGATATAACTTTGATAATCAACATAACAAGTATTCTCTATTCATCGGATCCCAACAAACGCAACATATAGAATTACAGATAGATGATCTTGATCATGTTAGGCAGCTCACAAGATCCGACAATGATAACACAATGGGGAGAAGACAACCATCTAGCTACTGCTATGGACCCATAGTCCAGGGGTAGACTACTCACACATCACTCCGGAGGCGACCATGGCGGCGTAGAGTCCTCCGGGAGATGATTCCCCTCTCCGGCAGGGTGCCGGAGGCGATCTCCTGGATCCCCCGAGATGGGATCGGCGTTGGCGGCGTCTCTGGAAGGTTTTCCGTATCGTGGCTCTCGGTACTGGGGGTTTCGTCACGGAGGCTTTAAGTAGGCGGAAGGGCAAGTCAAGAGGCGGCACGGGGGGCCCAAACCACAGGCCGGCGCGGCCACGGGTGGGGCCGCGCCGCCCTAGGGTGGGGCCGCGCCGCCCTAGGATTTGGCCACCCCGTGGCCCCTTTTCGTTTCGTCTTCGGACTTCTGGAAGCTTCGTGGAAAAATAGGCCCCTGGGTTTTGATTTCGTCCAATTCCGAGAATATTTCCTTACTAGGATTTCGAAACCAAAAACAGCGAGAACAAAGAATCGGCACTTCGGCATCTTGTTAATAGGTTAGTTCCAGAAAATGCACGAATATGACATAAAGTGTGCATAAAACATGTAGATAACATCAATAATGTGGCATGGAACATAAGAAATTATTAAAAACACAAAAAAATTAGTTATTTGCATTTACTTTATTTAGTTTGCTTTATTTACTACTGTTAAAATGAATACTCCTGAAAACACTAAGTTGTGTGACTTCACTAGCACAAATAATAATGATTTCCTATGCACACCTATTGCTCCACCTGCTACTGCAGCAGAATTCTTTGAAATTAAACCTGCTTTACTAAATCTTGTTATGAGAGAGCAATTTTCTGGTGTTAGTTCTGATGATGCTGCTGCCCATCTTAATAATTTTGTTGAACTTTGTGAAATGCAAAAGTATAAGGATGTAGATGGTGATATTATAAAATTAAAATTGTTTCCTTTCTCTTTGAGAGGAAGAGCTAAAGATTGGTTGCTATCTTTGCCTAAGAATAGTATTGATTCATGGACTAAATGTAAAGATGCTTTCATTGGTAGATATTATCCTCCTGCTAAAATTATATCTTTGAGAAGAAGCATAATGAATTTCAAGCAATTGGATAATGAACATGTTGCTCAAGCATGGGAAAGAATGAAATCTTTGATAAAGAATTGCCCAACCCATGGACTAACTACTTGGATGATCATCCAAACCTTCTATGCAGGATTGAATTTTTCTTCGCGGAACCTATTGGATTCAGCTGCTGGAGGAACCTTTATGTCCATCACTTTGGGGGCGGCAACAAAGATTCTTTATAATATGATGATAAATTACTCTGAATGGCACACTGAAAGGGCTCCATAAGGTAAGAAGGTAATTTCTGTTGAAGAAACCTCTTCCTTGAATGATAAGATTGATGCTATTATGTCTATGCTTGTGAATGGTAGATCTAATGTTGATCCAAATAATGTTCCTTTAGCTTCATTGGTTGCCCAAGAAGAACATGTTGATGTGAACTTCATTAAAAATAATAATTTCAACAACAATGCTTATAGGAATAATTCTGGTAACAACTATATGCCATATCCTTCTGCTAATAGTAATGGTTGTGGTAATTCTTATGGGAATTCTTACAACAATAATAGAGTGTACCCCTGGTCTTGAAGCCATGCTTAAAGAATTTATTAGTACACAAACTGCTTTTAACAAATCTGTTGAGGAAAAGCTTGATAAAATTGATATTCTTGCTTCTAAGGTTGATAGACTTGCCTCTGATGTTGATCTTTTAAAATTGAAAGTTATGCCTAATAAGGATAATGATAATAAGATTGTTACTACAGCAAACGCCATCCAAGTTCGAATTAATGAGAATATTAGATTGATGGCTGAATTGCATGCTAGGTGGGAAAGAGTAGAAAACGAAAAACTTGCTAAAGAGAATAATGTAGCTAAAGTTTGGACTATTACCACCACTAGTAATGATAATGCTTCACATGTTGCTACACCTCCTACTATCAATGGTAAAATAATTGGTGTTGGTAATGTTTCTACTCCTAGTGCAAAGCGTGCAAAGCGCTGAAATCGCTGAAATCTTGTTTGTGATAAAACAAATTGAAATTTTTCAAAATATTGGGGACAATGATTCCATTGCTGTAGATCATAATGGTTTAGATTTTGATGATTGTCACATCTCTGAAGTTATAAAGTTCTTACAAAAAACTTGCTAAAAGTCCCAATGCTAGTGCTATACATTTGGCCTTTACAAAACATATTACAAATGCTCTCATAAAAGCTAGAGAAGAGAAACTAAAACTTGAAACTTCTATTCCTAGGAAGTTAGAAGATGGTTGGGAGCCCATCATTAAGATGAGGGTCAATGATTTTGATTGTAATGCTTTATGTGATCTAGGTGCAAGTATTTTTGTTATGCCTAAGAAAATCTATGATATGCTTGACTTGCCACCATTGAAAAATTGTTATTTGGATGTTAATCTTGTTGATAATGCTATAAAGAAACCTTTGGGGAGGATTGATAATGTTCATATTATGGTTAACAATAACCTTGTCCCCGTTGATTTTGTTGTCTTGGATATTGAATGCAATGCATCTTGTCCCATTATTTTGGGAAGACCTTTTCTTCGAATCGTTGGTGCTACCATTGATATGAAGGAAGGTAATATTAAATATCAATTTCCTCTCAAGAAAGGTATGGAACACTTCCCTAGAAATAAAATGAAGTTACCTTATGATTCTATTATTAGAACAAATTATGATGTCGATGCTTCATCTCTTGATAATACTTGATTCACACTTTCTGCGCCTAGCTGAAAGGCGTTAAAGAAAAGCGCTTATGGGAGACAACCCATTATTTTACTTCTGCACTTTGTTTTATATTTGAGTCTTGGAAGTTGTTACTACTGTAGCAACCTCTCCTTATCTTTATTTTATTGCATTGTTGTGCCAAGTAAAGTCTTTGATAGTAAATTCAATACTAGATTTGGATTACTGCATTTAAACAGATTTCTTGCTGTCACCAATTTGGTCAGGGTTCTCTGTAGGTAACTCAGAAAAATCTGCCAATTTACGTGCGTGATCCTCAGATATGTACGCAACTTTCATTCAATTTGAGCATTTTCATCTGAGCAAGTTAAGTGCCCCTGGAAAATTCGTCTTTACGGACTGTTCTGTTTTGACAGATTCTGCCTTTTATTTCGCATTGCCTGTTTTGCTATGCTTGATGGATTTCTTTGTTCTATTAACTTTCAGTAGCTTTGTGCAATGTCCAGAAGTGTTAAGAATGATTATGTCACCTCTGAATATATGAATTATGCACTAACCCTCTAATGAGTTTGTTTTAAGTTTGGTGTGGAGGAAGTTTTCAAGGGTCAAGAGATGAGGATGATACAATATGATCAAGAAGAGTGAAAAGTCTAAGCTTGGGGATGCCGCCGTGGTTCATCCCTGCATATTTTAAGAAGACTGAAGCATCTAAGCTTGGGGATTCCCAAGGCATCCCCTTCTTCATCGACAACTTATCAAGTCACCTCTAGTGAAACTATATTTTTATTCACCACATCTTATGTGCTTTGCTTGGAGCGTCTGCTTGTTTTTGTTTTTGTTTTTGTTTGAATAAAATCGGATCCTAGCATTCTTTGTGTGGGAGAGAGACATGCGCCTCTGTTGCATATGAACACATGTGTTCTTAGCTTTATTCTTAATGTTCATTGCGAAGGCTGAACTACTTCGTTCATTGATATATGGTTGGAAACGGAAAATGCCGCATGAGGTAAATGGTATAATGTCTTGAATAATTTGATACTTGGCAATTGTTGTGCTCATATAGATCATGTTTAAGCTCTTGCATCATGTACTTTGCACCTATTAATGAAGAACTACATAGAGCTTGTTAAAATTTGGTTTGCATGATTGGTTTCTCTAGAGTCTAGATATTTTCTGGTTGAGGTGTTTGAACAACAAGGAGACGATGTAAAGTCTTATAATACTTACAATATCTTCATATGTGAGTCTTGATGTACCATTTTATACTTGAGTTTGCTTCAAACAACCTTGCTAGCCTAGCCTTGTATTGAGAGGGGCGTGCATCCAAATCCTTGAGCCAAAAACTATGCCATTTGTGTCCACCATACCTACCTACCACATGGTATTTCTCTGCCATTCCAAAGTACATTACTTGAGTGCTACCTTTAAACATCTATTCTTTGCCTTTACAATACATAGCTCATGGGAAAATAGCCTTAAAAACTATTGTGGTGAAGAATATGTACTTATGTGTCTTATTTCTTAATAAGTTGCTTGTTGAGCGGTAACCATGTTTCTGGGGACGCCATCAACTTTTACCTTTGTTGAATATCATGTGAGTTGCTATGCATGTTCGTCTTGTCTGAAGTAAGGGCGATTTTCATGATCAAATGGTTTGAGTATGCATATTGTTAGAGAAGAACATTGGGCCGCTAACTAAAGCCATGAATCATGGTGGAAGTTTCAGTTTGGACACAAATCCTCAATCTCTTATGAGAATATTATCTATTGTGGAATGCTTATGCATTAAAGAGGAGTCCATTATCTGTTGTCTATGTTGTCCCGGTATGGATGTCTAAGTTGAGAATAATCAAAAGCGAGAAATCCAATGCGAACTTTCTCCTTAGACCTCTCAGACAGGCGGCATAGAGGTACCCCTTTGTGACACTTGGTTGAAACATATGTTATGCAATGATAATCCGTGTTAATCCAAGCTAATTAGGACAAGGTGCGAGCACTATTGGTATACTATGCATGAGGCTTGCAACTTATAGGATGTCTTATACATAACACATATGATTTATTACTACCGTTGACAAAATTGTTTCTTGTTTTCAAAATGAAAAGCTCTAGCAGAAATATAGTAATCCATGCTTCCCTCTGTGAAGGGCCATTCTTCTACTTTATTGTTGAGTCAGTTTACCTATTCTCTCTATCTTAGAAGCAAACACTTGTGTAAACTGTGTGCATTGATTCTTACATGTTTACCTATTGCACTTGTTATATTACTTTGTGTTGACAATTATCCATGCGATAAACATGTTAAAGTTGAAAGCAACCGCTGAAACTTATATCTTCCTTTGTGTTGTTTCAAAGCTTTCTACTAAGAATTTATTGCTTTATGAGTAACTCTTATGCAAGTCTTATTGATGCTTGTCTTGAAAGTACTATTCATAAAAAGTCTTTGTTATATGATTCAGTTGTTTACTCATTGTCTTCATCATTGCTTCGAATCGCTGCATTCATCTCATGTGCTTTACAATAGTATTGATCAAGATTATGATAGCATGTCACTTCAGAAATTATCCTTGTTATCGTTTACCTACTCGAGGGCGAGTAGGAACTAAGCTTGGGGATGCTTGATACGTCTCAAACGTATCTATAATTTCTTATGTTCCATGCTACTTTTATGATGATACTCACATGTTTTATACACATTATATGTCATTATTATGCATTTTCCGGCACTAACCTATTGACAAGATGCCGAAGAGCCAGTTGCTGTTTTCTGCTATTTTTGGTTTCAGAAATCCTAGTAAGGAAATATTCTCGGAATTGGACGAAATCAACGCCCAGGGGCTTATTTTTCCACGAAGCTTCCAGAAGACCGAGGGAGAAACGAAGTGGGGCCACGGGGCGCCGCCACACTAGGGCGGCGCGGCCTAAGGGGGGCCCGCGCGGCCCTAGCGTGTGGGGCCCCCGTGACTCCTCCGACTCCGCCCTTCCGCCTACTTAAAGCCTTCATCGCGAAACCCTCTGTACCGAGAGCCACGATACGGAAAACCTTCCAGAGACGCCGCCGCTGCCAATCCCATCTCAGGGGATTCAGGAGATCGCCTCCGGCACCCTGCCGGAGAGGGGAATCATCTCCCGGAGGTCTCTTCATCGCCATGATCGCCTCCGGATCGATGTGTGAGTAGTTCACCCCTAGACTATGGGTCCATAGCAGTAGCTAGATGGTTGTCTTATCCTCATTGTGCTATCATGTTAGATCTTGTGAGCTGCCTATCATGATCAAGATCATCTATTTGTAATGCTACATGTTGTGTTTGTTGGGATCCGATGAATATTGAATACTATGTCAAGTTGATTATCAATCTATCATATATGTTGTTTATGTTCTTGCATGCTCTCCGTTGCTAGTAGAGGCTCTGGCCAAGTTGATACTTGTAACTCCAAGAGGGAGTATTTATGCTCGATAGTGGGTTCATGCCTCCATTGAATCTGGGACAGTGACAGAAAGTTCTAAGGTTGTGGATGTGCTGTTGCCACTAGGGATAAACCATCGATGCTTTGTCTAAGGATATTTGTATTGATTACATTACGCACCATACTTAATGCAATTGTCTGTTGTTTACAACTTAATACCGGAAGGGGTTCGGATGATAACCTGAAAGTGGACTATTTAGGCATAGATGCATGCTGGATAGCGGTCTATGTACTTTGTCGTAATGCCCTGATTAAATCTCATAGTACTCATCATGATATATGTATGTGCATTGTTATGCCTTCTTTATTTGTCAATTGCCCAACTGTAATTCGTTCACCCAACATGCTATTTATCTTATGGGAGAGACACCACTAGTGAACTGTGGACCCCGGTCCATTCTTTACATCTGAAATACAATCTACTGCAATTGTTCTTTACTGTTCTTCGCAAACAAACATCATCTTCCACACTATACATCTAATCCTTTGTTACAGCAAGCCGGTGAGATTGACAACCTCACTGTTACGTTGGGGCAAAGTACTTTGATTGTGTTGTGCAGGTTCCACGTTGGCGCCGGAATCCCTGGTGTTGCGCCGCACTACACTTCGCCGCCATCAACTGTGACGCCCCAAAACCGGTACCATGAGGATCCCAGCGAATCCGCCGAAATCCGCACGATACCGATTTTAGGAGACGCACCACCAAGCGCCTCGTACACGCCGAAGCATGCACGCGATGCGGGTGGAATCAATCACGAGTAGTAATCATTACAACAGGATTACAATAGGGCCCACAAGATACAGATATATTACAACAACGACTCCAACGAGTCAAGATACAAATAGGTACATACAAAGATCCAAATCATACAGAAGATCAAATACATCCGAGTACGGACAAGATACAAATTGGACTAAGAGTCCTGAAGATAAACGATGGCGTCCATAACCCTGCCCAGGCCAAGCCGGAAGGGTAACCTCGCTAACGTCGTCTTCATCGAACATATCTTCATACCTGCCCGGTTATATCCCGTAGAAGCAGCAATAAGTACGGATTCGTACTTAACAAGACTTCAAGACGTATAAGCATTCGTCAACCAGTCGTCCTTTGTACTTGAGGCACGCAGGGGACTTAGAGGACGCAAGAGGGACGTCATAGGCAATATGGTGGGGTTAAGCGGCAGCGCGCAAGCACTAAAAACCTATAGAGACACTCTACAACAGTCGTCTAATCAGAGAAGATGAGAGAGCGCATAAACTAACAGTTCTATACTCTGCAAGCATAACACAGCCGATGCGTTCCCCCCTCGCAAGGAGGTACTTACAAGGGCACTCACACGGTTGACAAGTTTTACCCAGGTTTTATTGAAGTTTTGCTAACTTACTACGCAAGTTATTATCAATGAACAACAGGTGTAAGTTGTCTATGGTCGAGTCATACAGCTCCAAGTCGTCCATAACCGCGGACGCGGCTTATCGATAAGATTTAACCCTGCAGGGGTGCCCAAATGTGCCCACACGCACGATCAACCCACTTGCGACAGGTGGATTTAACGACTCGCACTCTCCTTCACGACAACAATGTCCAGGAAGCCACCTAACCAAGTTGAACCCGAATCGAAGTCCGGCCGTATCTCCGAAGCGGACCTAGCTGTTTGCGACAGCGTACTAGGTGGTTTAAACACACACTGGGGCGATAAACCACTTCGCAGCGGCTCCGCGACCTATACGTGCATACCGAAACAAGGGATACAAGGCACCCGGGGCTTCCCAAAGTAAATAAGTAACAGGCTGGCATGCACGCGAACAACAAAAGGTAAAACATTGCAAACTAGTTGTGGCCACTGGACAAAGCTGTAGATTCCGGCAGTGGTCGAGGGGAGACCCAGAAACATACCCACGTGTGGTTAGAGCGCTCAGTCTCGGAACAGATAACAAGAACTCGGGGTCCTAAGATATTTAGGAAACACAAGTGAGCCGTCATAAAACGAGCAACTGACCCACCGATGTCTCCGCTAACAACTATTAACAAGTAACCATGATATCCACAACAGATATATCCATAAACCATGTGTCATGTTCCCCAACAGATAACCCGATAAGATCGCAGTATCGGTAACGAGATATAAACAGCACTAGCATGCACTACGACTCGCAAGGCAGACCCGAAACCAAACAATAGCCATAGGTGGTTGGTGGAGGCAATATAGGCTGCTTGAGGTAACAAGTGGAAGGGACACGTGACAAGAACGCAACTTAAAGCTAGCATGAGGGAGAAGGCAAAATAAAATAGGTGAGCGACTTCTGCAGGGGCAGGAGTATAAGGGAAATGCTTGCCTGTTAGAGCTTGCCGAGGGACATCCGGAGAACTTGTCGTATCTCACCACACCACTTCGCGATCCTATCCGGGAAGAAGCAAAACGCTACAACAACCAAAGGATGCACATCTTACTACTACGGCAAAAGAATCGGCATGATCATGATATGATATGCATGTCATGGCAAACATGATGCGATGCAACTTATCCATATTAAGCGGAATCGGAACCCCAGACAAACAAATTAAGATTGAAGTTGCATTTCTACCGACAAAATTAATGGTTGATTAGCATGGTAAACATGGTAGGGGTGAGCTACTTCAATATTAAACGGAGCGGGGAAACCTAGTCGGTGTTCCGAAATACTCCGCATATATGTGAGGTGTAATGCACAAACTATCACGGAACGACATGATGCGAGATGCAAACAGATGAATGGATGGTATATTAATGTTCCTTATGTTTTTCTGATCAATTTTCATATATAAAACATTTTATTCCAAGTTATAGTTTGAGAGATATGATTTTTGCAAGTTTAAACAATTTCTGGATATTTCAGAAAAATAAAACAGGCAGGGGGCGAATTTGCTGGACCTGCGTGGTACTGGGCCGGATTTGGCCTGATGCTGCGTCGGAAAAACTGGGCCGGAACCGCGTAGGCGGCGGGAAGTTGCTGGACGCGCGGGCAATGGGCTGCACAGGGGAGATCTGGGACAGGCCCATCTGGAAACGAACACAGAACAAAAAGGATGCCTTTAATTCACAGGCATAGGATTTGATCTTGGGATCTCACAGAAGATGGAGTAGGGATGTTACCACCGGGCTGTTGGCTTGGATCATGGCAAGGAGAGGACACGCTTGCTTTTGAAACCATCCAGGATGGAGATCTGGATCAGGAACGTCCATGGCAGCGAAGACCATGTCGACCACGGGAACGACAGGAGCGGCCTAGCTGGGACGGGCGAGACACCGTCGGGGCTGCGCCTGGACACAAGGAAGCCGGAGGTGTGCTCGGTTTAGCCGGAGGAGGACGAGGGCGGCCGGAATCGACGCCGGAGTGCGATGGCCGGACTGGAGAATCGGCGACCGTGCGCTCGATTTACGGGGTCTTGGCTCGATTCCTTGTACCAGGTTGAAGAGGAGAACGAGCCGCATCTTCTGGTACTCTCGGTTTTGCGAGGGGCGGCCGGAGATGGCGGGGCGACGGTGAGCTTCTCACGGTGGTTCACAAAAAAGAGAGAAAGGAAAATGGAGGAGATGGCGGCGGCGCGATGGGAGGAGTGGGGAGGCGCTAGGGTTTGGGGCGCGACGCCAAGGCAGCTTTAAGGAGGGGGAAAAGGTGGAGGAGCATGTGCGGTGGTTGGAGCCGAGGACCACACAGAGCTCTCACGCGTCGTGCGTGGGAGGAAGACGACAGAGGAGTTTCTCCTCATTTAGCCAAGGTGTACGTGCCAGGTGAGGAGGTGGGCCGGATGGACGCTTGTCCAGAACGTGAGCTATTGGGCTTCTCTCTTCTATTTTCTCACAGATTTCTTTTAGAAAAAGAATAGAGATAAGATGGAAGATTTTAGAGAGCTTGTTATTAACTTGAGTTTTAATAAAATAAGAAAAAAGAGGAGGCTTCTGAAAACCTTAGAAGAAAACAAAATAGGATTTCATAAAAATATTTTCTGCTTAAAAAAATATGCATGATGACATGATGATGCATAAAGAGAAAAAGAACAAACAAATCTAATAGGGGTATTACCCTGGGCCGTTACAATCGACACCACTAACAAGGGATCGCGCCCCGAGATCCCACGCCATGGTACGGGGGAAGGGGAAGAGGTGAACTATTGGATCTTCAGGCGACTTGTCGATCTTCTCGACACCACTAACAAGAGTTGTTGCTCCAAGATGACTGAGCGACACCACTAACAAGAAGTCGTTGTTCCGTTGTCGATGATGCGCTTTCGTCGAGGCCTCTGAAGATCGGACCTGATAGGTGAGGGGCAAAGATCGTCCAATCCACGTCGGAACCTAAGACTCGGAAAACTCAGATAAGAGAGAAGACTCAAAACTCGCATAGGTAAGAGGAGAAAAAATATAGGTAAGGAGAAAAATCAGAGCTAATCAGAACTATCCAACGAATTTTGAAAAATAGTTTTGACACTCTAAACTCAACGACCGTTGGCAAGGTTATCCTAAAGGCTGGACTAGTGGGGTACCGTCAACCTGATGCTCTGATACCAACTTGTGACGCCCCAAAACCGGTACCATGAGGATCCCAGCGAATCCGCCGAAATCCGCACGATACCGATTTTAGGAGACGCACCACCAAGCGCCTCGTACACGCCGAAGCATGCACGCGATGCGGGTGGAATCAATCACGAGTAGTAATCATTACAACAGGATTACAATAGGGCCCACAAGATACAGATATATTACAACAACGACTCCAACGAGTCAAGATACAAATAGGTACATACAAAGATCCAAATCATACAGAAGATCAAATACATCCGAGTACGGACAAGATACAAATTGGACTAAGAGTCCTGAAGATAAACGATGGCGTCCATAACCCTGCCCAGGCCAAGCCGGAAGGGTAACCTCGCTAACGTCGTCTTCATCGAACATATCTTCATACCTGCCCGGTTATATCCCGTAGAAGCAGCAATAAGTACGGATTCGTACTTAACAAGACTTCAAGACGTATAAGCATTCGTCAACCAGTCGTCCTTTGTACTTGAGGCACGCAGGGGACTTAGAGGACGCAAGAGGGACGTCATAGGCAATATGGTGGGGTTAAGCGGCAGCGCGCAAGCACTAAAAACCTATAGAGACACTCTACAACAGTCGTCTAATCAGAGAAGATGAGAGAGCGCATAAACTAACAGTTCTATACTCTGCAAGCATAACACAGCCGATGCGTTCCCCCCTCGCAAGGAGGTACTTACAAGGGCACTCACACGGTTGACAAGTTTTACCCAGGTTTTATTGAAGTTTTGCTAACTTACTACGCAAGTTATTATCAATGAACAACAGGTGTAAGTTGTCTATGGTCGAGTCATACAGCTCCAAGTCGTCCATAACCGCGGACGCGGCTTATCGATAAGATTTAACCCTGCAGGGGTGCCCAAATGTGCCCACACGCACGATCAACCCACTTGCGACAGGTGGATTTAACGACTCGCACTCTCCTTCACGACAACAATGTCCAGGAAGCCACCTAACCAAGTTGAACCCGAATCGAAGTCCGGCCGTATCTCCGAAGCGGACCTAGCTGTTTGCGACAGCGTACTAGGTGGTTTAAACACACACTGGGGCGATAAACCACTTCGCAGCGGCTCCGCGACCTATACGTGCATACCAGAAACAAGGGATACAAGGCACCCAGGGGCTTCCCAAAGTAAATAAGTAACAGGCTGGCATGCACGCGAACAACAAAAGGTAAAACATTGCAAACTAGTTGTGGCCACTGGACAAAGCTGTAGATTCCGGCAGTGGTCGAGGGGAGACCCAGAAACATACCCACGTGTGGTTAGAGCGCTCAGTCTCGGAGCAGAGATAACAAGAACTCGGGGTCCTAAGATATTTAGGAAACACAAGTGAGCCGTCATAAAACGAGCAACTGACCCACCGATGTCTCCGCTAACAACTATTAACAAGTAACCATGATATCCACAACAGATATATCCATAAACCATGTGTCATGTTCCCCAACAGATAACCCGATAAGATCGCAGTATCGGTAACGAGATATAAACAGCACTAGCATGCACTACGACTCGCAAGGCAGACCCGAAACCAAACAATAGCCATAGGTGGTTGGTGGAGGCAATATAGGCTGCTTGAGGTAACAAGTGGAAGGGACACGTGACAAGAACGCAACTTAAAGCTAGCATGAGGGAGAAGGCAAAATAAAATAGGTGAGCGACTTCTGCAGGGGCAGGAGTATAAGGGAAATGCTTGCCTGTTAGAGCTTGCCGAGGGACATCCGGAGAACTTGTCGTATCTCACCACACCACTTCGCGATCCTATCCGGGAAGAAGCAAAACGCTACAACAACCAAAGGATGCACATCTTACTACTACGGCAAAAGAATCGGCATGATCATGATATGATATGCATGTCATGGCAAACATGATGCGATGCAACTTATCCATATTAAGCGGAATCGGAACCCCAGACAAACAAATTAAGATTGAAGTTGCATTTCTACCGACAAAATTAATGGTTGATTAGCATGGTAAACATGGTAGGGGTGAGCTACTTCAATATTAAACGGAGCGGGGAAACCTAGTCGGTGTTCCGAAATACTCCGCATATATGTGAGGTGTAATGCACAAACTATCACGGAACGACATGATGCGAGATGCAAACAGATGAATGGATGGTATATTAATGTTCCTTATGTTTTTCTGATCAATTTTCATATATAAAACATTTTATTCCAAGTTATAGTTTGAGAGATATGATTTTTGCAAGTTTAAACAATTTCTGGATATTTCAGAAAAATAAAACAGGCAGGGGGCGAATTTGCTGGACCTGCGTGGTACTGGGCCGGATTTGGCCTGATGCTGCGTCGGAAAAACTGGGCCGGAACCGCGTAGGCGGCGGGAAGTTGCTGGACGCGCGGGCAATGGGCTGCACAGGGGAGATCTGGGACAGGCCCATCTGGAAACGAACACAGAACAAAAAGGATGCCTTTAATTCACAGGCATAGGATTTGATCTTGGGATCTCACAGAAGATGGAGTAGGGATGTTACCACCGGGCTGTTGGCTTGGATCATGGCAAGGAGAGGACACGCTTGCTTTTGAAACCATCCAGGATGGAGATCTGGATCAGGAACGTCCATGGCAGCGAAGACCATGTCGACCACGGGAACGACAGGAGCGGCCTAGCTGGGACGGGCGAGACACCGTCGGGGCTGCGCCTGGACACAAGGAAGCCGGAGGTGTGCTCGGTTTAGCCGGAGGAGGACGAGGGCGGCCGGAATCGACGCCGGAGTGCGATGGCCGGACTGGAGAATCGGCGACCGTGCGCTCGATTTACGGGGTCTTGGCTCGATTCCTTGTACCAGGTTGAAGAGGAGAACGAGCCGCATCTTCTGGTACTCTCGGTTTTGCGAGGGGCGGCCGGAGATGGCGGGGCGACGGTGAGCTTCTCACGGTGGTTCACAAAAAAGAGAGAAAGGAAAATGGAGGAGATGGCGGCGGCGCGATGGGAGGAGTGGGGAGGCGCTAGGGTTTGGGGCGCGACGCCAAGGCAGCTTTAAGGAGGGGGAAAAGGTGGAGGAGCATGTGCGGTGGTTGGAGCCGAGGACCACACAGAGCTCTCACGCGTCGTGCGTGGGAGGAAGACGACAGAGGAGTTTCTCCTCATTTAGCCAAGGTGTACGTGCCAGGTGAGGAGGTGGGCCGGATGGACGCTTGTCCAGAACGTGAGCTATTGGGCTTCTCTCTTCTATTTTCTCACAGATTTCTTTTAGAAAAAGAATAGAGATAAGATGGAAGATTTTAGAGAGCTTGTTATTAACTTGAGTTTTAATAAAATAAGAAAAAAGAGGAGGCTTCTGAAAACCTTAGAAGAAAACAAAATAGGATTTCATAAAAATATTTTCTGCTTAAAAAAATATGCATGATGACATGATGATGCATAAAGAGAAAAAGAACAAACAAATCTAATAGGGGTATTACCCTGGGCCGTTACATCAACCTTCAACGTGCTTCTTGGCTCCTACTGGTTCGATAAACCTTGGTTTCTTACTGAGGGAAACTTGCTTCTATACGCATCATACCTTCCACTTGGGGTTTCCAACGGACGTGTGCTTTACGCGTATCAAGCTAAATTTCTGGTGCCGTTGCCGGGGAACGAAGAAAAGCTACACCACAAAGATTTCTAACTCCCACGTCAACTACACGCCAGCAAGTAAATTTCTGGCGCCGTTGCCGGGGAGATCAAGACACGCTGCAAGGGGAGTCTCTCACTTCCAATCTCTTTACTTTGTTTTTGTCTTGCTTCACTTTATTTTATTTACTGCTTTGTTTGCTCTTTATATCAAAAACACAAAAAATTAGTTGCTAGCTTTACTTTATTTACTATCTTGTTTGCGTTCTCCATATTAAAAACACAAAAAAATTAGTTACTTGCATTTACTTTATTTAGTTTGCTTTATTTACTACTGTTAAAATGAATACTCCTGAAAATACTAAGTTGTGTGACTTCACTAGCACAAATAATAATGATTTCCTATGCACACCTATTGCTCCACCTGCTACTGCTGCAGAATTCTTTGAAATTAAACCTGCTTTACTAAATCTTGTTATGAGAGAGCAATTTTCTGGTGTTAATTCTGATGATGCTGCTGCCCATCTTAATAATTTTGTTGAACTTTGTGAAATGCAAAAGTATAAGGATGTAGATGGTGATATTATAAAATTAAAATTGTTTCCTTTCTCTTTGAGAGGAAGAGCTAAAGATTGGTTGCTATCTTTGCCTAAGAATAGTATTGATTCATGGACTAAATGTAAAGATGCTTTCATTGGTAGATATTATCCTCCTGCTAAAATTATATCTTTGAGAAGTAGCATAATGAATTTCAAGCAATTGGATAATGAACATGTTGCTCAAGCATGGGAAAGAATGAAATCTTTGGTAAAGAATTGCCCAACCCATGGACTAACTACTTGGATGATCATCCAAACCTTCTATGCAGGATTGAATTTTTCTTCGCGGAACCTATTGGATTCAGCTGCTGGAGGAACCTTTATGTCCATCAATTTGGGGGCGGCAACAAAGCTTCTTGATAATATGATGATAAATTACTCTGAATGGCACACTGAAAGGGCTGCACAAGGTAAGAAGGTAAATTCTGTTGAAGAAACCTCTTCCTTGAATGATAAGATTGATGCTATTATGTCTATGCTTGTGAATGGTAGATCTAATGTTGATCCAAATAATGTTCCTTTAGCTTCATTGGTTGCCCAAGAAGAACATGTTGATGTGAACTTCATTAAAAATAATAATTTCAACAACAATGCTTATAGGAATAATTCTGGTAACAACTATATGTCATATCCTTCTGCTAATAGTAATGGTTATGGTAATTCTTATGGGAATTCTTACAACAATAATAGGAGTGTACCCCCTGGTCTTGAAGCCATGCTTAAAGAGTTTATTAGTACACAAACTGCTTTTAACATATCTGTTGAGGAAAAGCTTGATAAATTGATATTCTTGCTTCTAAGGTTGATAGACTTGCCTCTGATGTTGATCTTTTAAAATTGAAAGTTATGCCTAATAAGGATAATGATAATAAGATTGTTACTACAGCAAACACCATCCAAGTTCGAATTAATGAGAATATTAGATTGATGGCTGAATTGCATGCTAGGTGGGAAAGAGAAGAAAACGAAAAACTTGCTAAAGAGAATAATGTAGCTAAAGTTTGGACTATTACCACCACTAGTAATGATAATGCTTCACATGTTGCTACACCTCCTACTATCAATGGTAAAATAATTGGTGTTGGCAATGTTTCTACTCCTAGTGCAAAGCGTGCAAAACTGCCTGAAACTGATGAAACTGCTGAAACTGTTTGTGATAAAACTGCTGATTTTTTTAAAATATTGGGGACAATGATTCCATTGCTGTAGATCATAATGGTTTAGATTTTGATGATTGTCACATCTCTGAAGTTATAAAGTTCTTACAAGAACTTGCTAAAAGTCCCAATGCTAGTGCTATAAATTTGGCCTTTACAAAACATATTACAAATGCTCTCATAAAAGCTAGAGAAGAGAAACTAAAACTTGAAACTTCTATTCCTAGGAAGTTAGAAGATGGTTGGGGGCCCATCATTAAGATGAGGGTCGATGATTTTGATTGTAATGCTTTATGTGATCTAGGTGCAAGTATTTCTGTTATGCCTAAGAAAATCTATGATATGCTTGACTTGCCACCATTAAAAAATTGTTATTTGGATGTTAATCTTGCTGATAATTCTATAAAGAAACCTTTGGGGAGGATTGATAATGTTCGTATTATGGTTAACAATAACCTTGTCCCCGTTGATTTTGTTGTCTTGGATATTGAATGCAATGCATCTTGTCCCATTATTTTGGGAAGACCTTTTCTTCGAACTGTTGGTGCTACCATTGATATGAAGGAAGGTAATATTAAATATCAATTTCCTCTCAAGAAAGGTATGGAACACTTCCCTAGAAATAAAATGAAGTTACCTTATGATTCTATTATTAGAACAAATTATGATGTCGATGCTTCATCTCTTGATAATAATTGATTCACACTTTCTGCGCCTAGCTGAAAGGCGTTAAAGAAAAGCGCTTATGGGAGACAACCCATTATTTTACTTCTGCACTTTGTTTTATATTTGAGTCTTGGAAGTTTTTACTACTGTAGCAACCTCTCCTTATCTTTATTTTATTGCATTGTTGTGCCAAGTAAAGTCTTTGATAGTAAAGTCAATACTAGATTTGGATTACTGCGCAAAAACAGATTTCTTGCTGTCACGAATTTGGGTAGGGTTCTCTGTAGGTAACTCAGAAAAATCTGCCAATTTACGTGCGTGATCCTGAGATATGTACACAACTTTCATTCAATTTGAGCATTTTCATCTGAGCAAGTTAAGTGCCCCTGGAAAATTCGTCTTTACGGACTGTTCTGTTTTGACAGATTCTGCCTTTTATTTCGCATTGCCTGTTTTGCTATGCTTGATGGATTTCTTTGTTCCATTAACTTTCAGTAGCTTTGTGCAATGTCCATAAGTGTTAAGAATGATTATGTCACCTTGATGCGTGCAATTAACACGTCCGTTGGGAACCCCAAGAGGAAGGTGTGATGCAGACAGTAGCAAGTTTTCCCTCAGAAAGAAACCAAGGTTTATCGAACCAGGAGGAGCTAAGAAGCACGTTGAAGGTTGATGGCGGCGGGATGTAGTGCGGCGCAACACCAGGGATTCCGGTGCCAACGTGGAACCTGCACAACACAACCAAAGTACTTTGCCCCAACGAAACAGTGAGGTTGTCAATCTCACCGGCTTGCTGTAACAAAGGATTAGATGTATAGTGTGGATGATGATTGTTTGCGAAGAACAGTAAAAGAACAAATATTGCAGTAGATTGTATTCGATGTAAAGAATAGGACCGGGGTCCACAGTTCACTAGAGGTGTCTCTCCCATAAGATAAATAGCATGTTGGGTGAACAAATTACAGTCGGGCAATTGACAAATAGAGAGGGCATGACAATGCACATACATGATATGATAAATATAGTGAGATTTAATTGGGCATTACGACAAAGTACATAGACCGCTATCCAGCATGCATCTATGCCTAAAAAGTCCACCTTCAGGTTATCATCCGAACCCCTTCCAGTATTAAGTTGCAAACAACAGACAATTGCATTAAGTATGGTGCGTAATGTAATCAATAACTACATCCTCGGACATAGCATCAATGTTTTATCCCTAGTGGCAACAGCACATCCACAACCTTAGAACTTTCTCGCCATCCCCTGCATTTAATGGAGGCATGAACCCACTATCGAGCATAAATACTCCCTCTTGGAGTTAAGAGCAAAAACTTGGCCAGAGCCTCTACTAATAACGGAGAGCATGCAAGATCATAAACAACACATAGGTAATAGATTGATAATCATCATAACATAGTATTCCCTATCCATCAGATCCCGACAAACACAACATATAGCATTACAGATAGATGATCTTGATCATGTTAGGCAGCTCACAAGATCCAACAATGAAGCACATAAGGAGAAGACGACCATCTAGCTACTGCTATGGACCCATAGTCCAGGGTGAACTACTCACTCATCACTCGGAGGCGACCATGGCGGTGAAGAGTCCTCCAGGAGATGATTCCCCTCTCCGGCAGGGTGCCGGAGGCGATCTCTGAATCCCGAGATGGGATGGGCGGCGGCGGCGTCTTTGGAAGGTTTTCCGTATCGTGGCTCTCAGTACTGGGGGTTTCGCGACGGAGGCTTTAAGTAGGCGAAAGGGTAGGTCAGGGGGCGTCACGAGGTGGCGACACAATAGGGCCGCGCGGCCAGCACCTGGGCCGCGCCGCCCTAGCGTGTCGTCGCCTCGTGGCCCCACTTCGTTTCCTCTTCGGTCTTCTGGAAGCTTCGTGGAAAAATAGGCCCCTGGGCGTTGATTTCGTCCAATTCCGAGAATATTACCTTACTAGGATTTCTGAAACCAAAAACATCAGAAAACAACAACTGGCTCTTCGGCATCTCGTTAATAGGTTAGTGCCGGAAAATGCATAAATATGACATAAAGTATGCATAAAACATGTAGATATCATCAATAATGTGGCAAGGAACATAAGAAATTATCGATACGTCGGAGACGTATCAGCATCCCCAAGCTTAGTTCCTGCTCGTCCCGAGCAGGTAAACGATAACAAAGATAATTTCTGGAGTGACATGCCATCATAACCTTGATCATACTATTGTAAGCATATGTAATGAATGCATCGATCAAAACAATGGTAATGACATGAGTAAACAAATGAATCATAAAGCAAAGACTTTTCATGAATAGTACTTCAAGACAAGCATCAATAAGTCTTGCATAAGAGTTAACTCATAAAGCAATAAATCAAAGTAAAGGTATTGAAGTAACACAAAGGAAGATTAAGTTTCAGCGGTTGCTTTCAACTTATAACATGTATATCTCATGGATATTGTCAATGTAAAGTAATATAACAAGTGCAATATGCAAGTATGTAGGAATCAATGCACAGTTCACAAGTGTTTGCTTCTTGAGGTGGAGAGAAATAGGTGAACTGACTCAACATAAAAGTAAAAGAAAGGTCCTTCAAAGAGGAAAGCATCGATTGCTATATTTGTGCTAGAGCTTTTATTTTGAAAACATGAAACAATTTTGTCAACGGTAGTAATAAAGCATATGTATCATGTAAATTATATCTTACAAGTTGCAAGCCTCATGCATAGTATACTAGTAGTGCCCGCACCTTGTCCTAATTAGCTTGGGTTAACACTGATCATCATTGCATAACATATGTTTCAACCAAGTGTCACAAAGGGGTACCTCTATGCCGCCTGTACAAGGGTCTAAGGAGAAAGTTCGCATTGGATTTCTCGCTTTTGATCATTCTTCAACTTAGACACCCATACCGGGACAACATAGACAACAGATAATGGACTCCTCTTTTAATGCTTAAGCATTCAACAACAGTTAATATTCTCATAAGAGATTGAGGTTTTATGTCCAAACTGAAACTTCCACCATGATTCATGGCTTTAGTTAGCGGCCCAATGTCCTTCTCTAACAGTATGCATACTCAAACCATTTGATTGTGAAAACCGCCCTTACTTCAGACAAGACGAACATGCATAGCAACTCACATGATATTCAACAAAGAGTAGTTGATGGCGTCCCCAGGAACATGGTTATCGCACAACAAGCAACTTAATAAGAGATAAAGTTCATAAGTACATATTCAATACCACAATAGTTTTTAAGGCTATTTTGTCCCATGAGCTATATATTGCAAAGGCGAATGATGGAAATTTAAAGGTAGCACTCAAGCTATTTACTTTGGAATGGCGGGGAAATACCATGTAGTAGGTAGGTATGGTGGACACAAATGGCATAGTGGTTGGCTCAAGGATTTTGGATGCATGAGAAGTATTCCCTCTCGATACAAGGTTTAGGCTAGCAAGGTTATTTGAAACAAACACAAGGATGAACCGGTGCAGCAAAACTCACATAAAAGACATATTGTAAACATTATAAGACTCTACACCGTCTTCCTTGTTGTTCAAAACTCAATACTAGAAATTATCTAGACTTTAGAGAGACCAAATATGCAAAGCAAATTTTAGCAAGCTCTATGTATTTCTTCATTAATGGGTGCAAAGTGTATGATGCAAGAGCTTAAACATGAGCACAACAATTGCCAAGTATCAAATTATTCAAGACATTTTAGAATTACTACATGTAGCATTTCCCGATTCCAACCATATAACAATTTAACGAAGAAGATTGAACCTTCGCCATGAATACTATGAGTAAAGCCTAAGGACATATTTGTCCATATGCAACAGCGGAGCGTGTCTCTCTCCCACACAATGAATGCTAGGATCCATTTTATTCATACAAAAACAAAAACAAAAACAAACCGACGCTCCAAGCAAAGCACATAAGATGTGACTGAATAAAAATATAGTTTCAGGGGAGGAACCTGATGATGTTGTCGATGAAGAAGGGGATGCCTTGGGCATCCCCAAGCTTAGACGCTTGAGTCTTCTTAAAATATGCAGGGGTGAACCACCGGGGCATCCCCAAGCTTAGAGCTTTCACTCCTCTTGATCATAGTATATCATACTCCTCTTTTGACCCTTGAAAACTTCCTTCACACCAAACTTCAAGCAAACTCATTAGAGGGTTAGTGCACAATCAAAAATTCACATGTTCAGAGGTGACACAATCATTCTTAACACTTCTGGACATTGCACAAAGGTACTGGACATTAATGGATCAAAGAAATTCATCCAACATAGCAAAAGAGGCAATGCGAAATAAAAGGCAGAATCTGTCAAAAACAGAACAGTCCGTAAAGACGAACCTGGAAGGGGCACTTAACTTGCTCAAACGGAAAAACTCAAAACTAATGAAAGTTGCGTACATATGTGAGGATCACGCACGTAAATTTGCAGATTTTTTTGATTTTTGTACAGAGACTTCTGCGCGAATTCGTGATAGACAGCAATGCTGTTTCTGTGCAGCAATCCAAATCTAGCATCAACTTTACCATAGAGACTTTACTTGGAACAAAAACATGATAAGGAGAGGTTGCTACAGTAGTAAACAACTTCCAAGACTCAAATATAAAACAAAGTACTGTAGTAAAAAGATGGGTTGTCTCCCATAAGCGCTTTTCTTTAACGCCTTTCAGCTAGGCGCAGAAAGTGTGAATCAAGTATTATCAAGAGATGAAGCATCAACATCATAATTTGTTCTAATAATAGAATCATAAGGTAACTTCATTCTTTTTTTAGGGAAGTGTTCCATACCTTTCTTGAGAGGAAATTGATATTTAATATTACCTTCCTTCATATCAATAGTAGCACCAACGGTTCGAAGAAAAGGTCTTCCCAATATAATGGGACAAGATGCATTGCATTCAATATCCAAGACAATAAAATCAATGGGGACAAGGTTATTGTTAACCATAATACGAACATTATCAATCCTCCCCAAAGGTTTCTTTTTAGCATTATCAGCGAGATTAACATCCAAATAACAATTTTTCAACGGTGGCAAATCAAGCATATCATAGAGTTTTTTAGGCATAACGGAAATACTTGCACCAAGATCACATAGAGCATTACAATCAAAATCATTGACCCTCATCTTAATGATGGGTTCCCAACCATCCTCTAACTTTCTAGGAATAGAGGTTTCAAGTTTTAGTTTCTCTTCTCTAGCTTTTATGAGAGCATTTGTAATATGTTTTGTAAAGGCCAAATTTATAGCACTAGCATTGGGACTTTTAGCAAGCTTTTGTAAAAACTTTATAACTTCAGAGATGTGACAATCATCAAAGTCTAAACCATTATGATCTACAGCAATGGGATCATCATCCCCAATGTTGGAAAAAATTTCAGCAGTTTTATCACAGGCAGTTTCAACAGTTTTAGCAGTTTCCGGCAGTTTTGCAGGCTTTGCATTAGAAGTAGAAACATTGCCAACACCAATTATTTCACCATTATTAGTAGGAGGTGTAGCAATATGTGAATCATTATCATTACTAGTGGTGGTAATAGTCCAAACTTTAGCTACATTATTCTCTTTAGCTAGTTTTTCATTTTCTTCTCTTTCCCACCTAGCATGCAATTCAGCCATCAATCTTATATTCTCATTAATTCTAACTTGGATGGCATTTTCTGTAGTAACAATTTTATTTTCAATATCCTTGTTAGGCATAACTTTCAATTTTAAAATATCAACATCAGAGGCAAGTCTATCAACCTTAGAAGCAAGAATATCAATTTTATCAAGCTTTTCCTCAACAGATTTGTTAAAAGCAGTTTGTGTACTAATAAATTCTTTAAGCATAGCTTCAAGTCCAGGGGGTGTGTTCCTATTATTGTTGTAAGAATTCCCATAAAAATTACCATAACCGTTACCATTATTATAAGGATATGGCCAATAGTTATTACTAGAATTGTTCTGGTAAGCATTGTTGTTGAAATTATTATTTTTAATGAAGTTTACATCAACATTTTCTTCTTGAGCAACCAATGAAGCTAATGGAACATTACTAGGATCAACATTAGATCTACCATTCACAAGCATAGACGTAATCACATCAATCTTATCACTCAAGGAGGAGGTTTCTTCGACAGAATTTACCTTCTTACCTTGTGGAGCTCTTTCCATGTGCCATTCAGAGTAATTAATCATCATATTATCAAGAAGCTTTGTTGCTTCACCAAGAGTGATGGACATAAAGGTACCTCCTGCAGCTGAATCCAATAGGTTCCGCTAAGAAAAATTTAGTCCTGCATAGAAGGTTTGGATGATCATCCAAGTAGTCAGTCCATGGGTTGGGCAATTCTTTACCAAAGATTTCATTCTCTCCCATGCTTGAGCAACATGTTCATTATCTAATTGCTTGAAATTCATTATGCTACTTCTCAAAGATATAATTTTAGCGGGAGGATAATATCTACCAATAAAAGCATCTTTACATTTAGTCCATGAATCAATACTATTCTTAGGCAAAGATAGCAACCAATCTTTAGCTCTTCCTCTTAACGAGAAAGGAAACAATTTCAATTTTATAATATCACCATCTACATCCTTATACTTTTGCATTTCACAAAGTTCGACAAAATTATTAATACGGGCAGCAGCATCATCAGAACTAACACCAGAAAATTGCTCTCTCATAACAAGATTCAGTAAAACAGGTTTAATTTCAAAGAATTCTGCTGTAGTAGCAGGTGGAGCAATAGGTGTGCATAGGAAATCATTATTATTTGTGGTTGTAAAGTCACACAACTTAGTGTTTTCAGGAGTATTCATTTTAGCAACAGTAAATAAAGCAAACTAGATAAAGTAAATGCAAGTAACTAATTTTTTTGTGTTTTTGATATAGAGAGCAAGACAGTAAATAAAGTAAAACTAGCAACTAATTTTTTTGTGTTTTGTTTAAGTGCAGCAAACAAAATAGTAAATAAAGTAAAGCAAGACAAAAACAAAGTAAAGAGATTGGATTGTGGAGACTCCCCTTGCAGTGTGTCTTGATTTCCCCGGCAACGGCGCCAGAAAATGTGCTTGATGCGTGCAATTTACACGTCCGTTGGGTACCCCAAGAGGAAGGTGTGATGCAGACAGTAGCAAGTTTTCCCTCAGAAAGAAACCAAGGTTTATCGAACCAGGAGGAGCCAAGAAGCACGTTGAAGGTTGATGGCGGCGGGTTGTAGTGCGGCGCAACATCAGGGATTTCGGCGCCAACGTGGAACCTGCACAACACAACCAAAGTACTTTGCCCCAACGAAACAGTGAGGTTGTCAATCTCACCGGCTTGCTGTAACAAAGGATTAGATGTATAGTGTGGATGATGATTGTTTGCGAAGAACAGTAAAAGAACAAATATTGCAGTAGATTGTATTCGATGTAAAGAATAGGACCGGGGTCCACAGTTCACTAGAGGTGTCTCTCCCATAAGATAAATAGCATGTTGGGTGAACAAATTACAGTCGGGCAATTGACAAATAGAGAGGGCATGACAATGCACATACATGATGTGATAAATATAGTGAGATTTAATTGGGCATTACGACAAAGTACATAGACCGCTATCCAGCATGCATCTATGCCTAAAAAGTCCACCTTCAGGTTATCATCCGAGCCCCTTCCAGTATTAAGTTGCAAACAACAGACAATTGCATTAAGTATGGTGCGTAATGTAATCAATAACTACATCCTCGGACATAGCATCAATGTTTTATCCCTAGTGGCAACAACACATCCACAACCTTAGAACTTTCTGTCACTATCCCAGATTTAATGGAGGCATGAACCCACTATCGAGCATAAATACTCCCTCTTGGAGTTAAGAGCAAAAACTTGGCCAGAGCCTCTACTAATAACGGAGAGCATGCAAGATCATAAACAACACATAGGTAATAGATTGATAATCATCATAACATAGTATTCTCTATCCATCGGATCCCGACAAACACAACATATAGCATTACAGATAGATGATCTTGATCATGTTAGGCAGCTCACAAGATCCAACAATGAAGCACATAAGGAGAAGACGACCATCTAGCTACTGCTATGGACCCATAGTCCAGGGGTGAACTACTCACTCATCACTCCGGAGGCGACCATGGCGGTGAAGAGTCCTCCGGGAGATGATTCCCCTCTCCGGCAGGGTGCCGGAGGCGATCTCCTGAATCCCCCGAGATGGGATTGGCGGCGGCGGCGTCTCTGGAAGGTTTTCCGTATCGTGGCTCTCGGTACTGGGGGTTTCGCGACGGAGGCTTTAAGTAGGCGAAAGGGTAGGTCAGGGGGCGTCACGAGGTGGCGACACAACAGGGCCGCGCGGCCAGCACCTGGGCCGCACCGCCCTAGCGTGTCGTCGCCTCGTGGCCCCACTTCGTTTCCTCTTCGGTCTTCTGGAAGCTTCGTGGAAAAATAGGCCCCTGGGCGTTGATTTCGTCCAATTCCGAGAATATTTCCTTACTAGGATTTCTGAAACCAAAAACAGCAGAAAACATCAACTGGCTCTTCGGCATCTCGTTAATAGGTTAGTGCCGGAAAATGCATAAATATGACATAAAGTATGCATAAAACATGTAGATATCATCAATAATGTGGCATGGAACATAAGAAATTATCGATACGTCGGAGACGTATCACACCTCTGAATATATGAATTATGCACTAACCCTCTAATGAGTTTGTTTTTAGTTTGGTGTGGAGGAAGTTTTCAAGGGTCAAGAGAGGAGGATGATACAATATGATCAAGAAGAGTGAAAAGTCTAAGCTTGGGGATGCCGCCGTGGTTCATCCCTGCATATTTTAAGAAGACTGAAGCATCTAAGCTTGGGGATTCCCAAGGCATCCCCTTCTTCATCGACAACTTATCAAGTCACCTCTAGTGAAACTATATTTTTATTCAGTCACATCTTATGTGCTTTGCTTGGAGCGTATGTTTGTTTTTGTTTGAATAAAATCGGATCCTAGCATTCTTTGTGTGGGAGAGAGACACGCTCATTGTTGCATATGAACACATGTGTTCTTTGCTTTATTCTTAATGTTCATTGCGAAGGTTGAACTACTTCGTTCATTGATATATGGTTGGAAACGGAAAATGCCGCATGATGTAAATGGTATAATGTCTTGAATAATTTGATACTTGGCAATTGTTGTGCTCATATAGATCATGTTTAAGCTCTTGCATCATGTACTTTGCACCTATTAATGAAGAACTACATAGAGCTTGTTAAAATTTGGTTTGCATGATTGGTTTCTCTAGAGTCTAGATATTTTCTGGTTGAGGTGTTTGAACAACAAGGAGACAATGTAAAGTCTTATAATACTTACAATATCTTCATATGTGAGTCTTGCTGTACCATTTTATACTTGAGTTTGCTTCAAACAACCTTGCTAGCCTAGCCTTGTATTGAGAGGGGCGTGCATCCAAATCCTTGAGCCAAAAACTATGCCATTTGTGTTCACCATACCTACCTACCACATGGTATTTCTCTGCCATTCCAAAGTACATTACTTGAGTGCTACCTTTAAACTTCTATTCTTTGCCTTTACAATACATAGCTCATGGGAAAATAGCCTTAAAAACTATTGTGGTGAAGAATATGTACTTATCTGTCTTATTTCTTAATAAGTTGCTTGTTGAGCGGTAACCATGTTTCTGGGGACGCCATCAACTTTTACCTTTGTTGAATATCATGTGAGTTGCTATGCATGTTCGTCTTGTCTGAAGTAAGGGCGATTTTCATGATCAAATGGTTTGAGTATGCATATTGTTAGAGAAGAACATTGGGCCGCTAACTAAAGCCATGAATCATGGTGGAAGTTTCAGTTTGGACACAAATCCTCAATCTCTTATGAGAATATTATCTATTGTGGAATGCTTATGCATTAAAGAGGAGTCCATTATCTGTTGTCTATGTTGTCCCGGTATGGATGTCTAAGTTGAGAATAATCAAAAGCAAGAAATCCAATGCGAACTTTCTCCTTAGACCTCTGTACAGGCGGCATAGAGGTACCCCTTTGTGACACTTGGTTAAAACATATGTTATGCAATGATAATCCGTGTTAATCCAAGCTAATTAGGACAAGGTGCGAGCACTATTGGTATACTATGCATGAGG
This sequence comes from Lolium perenne, assembly GCF_019359855.2. NCBI lineage: Eukaryota > Viridiplantae > Streptophyta > Magnoliopsida > Poales > Poaceae > Lolium > Lolium perenne. The sequence continues at coordinate 215,748,659 of NC_067250.2, read as the reverse complement.
CTTGCAACTTATAGGATGTCTTATACATAACACATATGATTTATTACTACCGTTGACAAAATTGTTTCTTGTTTTCAAAATGAAAAGCTCTAGCACAAATATAGTAATCCATGCTTCCCTCTGTGAAGGGCCATTCTTCTACTTTATTGTTGAGTCAGTTTACCTATTCTCTCTATCTTAGAAGCAAACACTTGTGTAAACTGTGTGCATTGATTCTTACATGTTTACCTATTGCACTTGTTATATTACTTTGTATTGACAATTATCCATGAGATAAACATGTTAAAGTTGAAAGCAACCGCTGAAACTTATATCTTTCTTTGTGTTGTTTCAAAGCTTTCTACTAAGAATTTATTGCTTTATGAGTAACTCTTATGCAAGTCTTATTGATGCTTGTCTTGAAAGTACTATTCATAAAAAGTCTTTGCTATATGATTCAGTTGTTTACTCATTGTCTTCATCATTGCTTCGAATCGCTGCATTCATCTCATGTGCTTTACAATAGTATTGATCAAGATTATGATAGCATGTCACTTCAGAAATTATCCTTGTTATCGTTTACCTACTCGAGGACGAGTAGGAACTAATCTTGGGGATGCTTGATACGTCTCAAACGTATCTATAATTTCTTATGTTCCATGCTACTTTTATGATGATACTCACATGTTTTATACACATTATATGTCATTATTATGCATTTTCCGGCACTAACCTATTGACGAGATGCCGAAGAGCCGATTCTTTGTTTTCTAGCTGTTTTTGGTTTCAGAAATCCTAGTAAGGAAATATTCTCGAATTGGACGAAATCAACGCCTGTGGGACTATTTTTCCACGAAGCTTCCAGAAGACCGAGGGAGAAACGAAGTGGGGCCACGGGGCGCCGCCACACTAGGGCGGCACGGCCTAAGGGGGGGCCCACGCGGCCCTAGCGTGTGGGGCCCTCGTGACTCCTCCGACTCCGCCCTTCCGCCTACTTAACGCCTTCGTCACGAAACCCTCTGTACCGAGAGCCACGATACGGAAAACCTTCCAGAGACGCCGCCGCCGCCAATCCCATCTCGGGGGATTCAGGAGATCGCCTCCGGCACCCTGCCGGAGAGGGGAATCATCTCCCGGAGGTCTCTTCATCGCCATGATCGCCTCCGGATCGATGTGTGAGTAGTTCACCCCTGGACTATGGGTCCATAGCAGTAGCTAGATGGTTGTCTTCTCCTCATTGTGCTATCATGTTAGATCTTGTGAGCTGCCTATCATGATCAAGATCATCTATTTGTAATGCTACATGTTGTGTTTGTTGGGATCCGATGAATATTGAATACTATGTCAAGTTGATTATCAATCTATCATATATGTTGTTTATGTTCTTGCATGCTCTCCGTTGCTAGTAGAGGCTCTAGCCAAGTTGATACTTGTAACTCCAAGAGGGAGTATTTATCTCGATAGTGGGTTCATGCCTCCATTGAATCTGGGACAGTGACAGAAAGTTCTAAGGTTGTGGATGTGCTGTTGCCACTAGGGATAAAACATCGATGCTTTGTCTAAGGATATTTGTGTTGATTACATTACGCACCATACTTAATGCAATTGTCTGTTGTTTAGAACTTAATACCGGAAGGGGTTCGGATGATAACCTGAAAGTGGACTATTTAGGCATAGATGCATGCTGGATAGCGGTCTATGTACTTTGTCGTAATGCCCTGATTAAATCTCATAGTACTCATCATGATATATGTATGTGCATTGTTATGCCTTCTTTATTTGTCAATTGCCCAACCGTAATTCGTTCACCCAACATGCTATTTATCTTATGGGAGAGACACCTCTATTGAACTGTGGACCCCGGTCCATTCTTTACATCTGAAATACAATCTACTGCAATTGTTCTTTACCGTTCTTCGCAAACAAACATCATCTTCCACACTATACATCTAATCCTTTGTTACAGCAAGCCGGTGAGATTGACAACCTCACTGTTACGTTGGAGCAAAGTACTTTGATTGTGTTGTGCAGGTTCCACGTTGGCGCCGGAATCCCTGGTGTTGCGCCGCACTACACTTCGCCGCCATCAACCTTCAACGTGCTTCTTGGCTCCTACTGGTTCGATAAACCTTGGTTTCTTACTGAGAGAAACTTGCTTCTATACGCATCATACCTTCCACTTGGGGTTCCCAACGGACGTGTGCTTTACGCGTATCAAGGAGGAGCGCCTAGTCGCGCTCCGGCACTAGGCGGAGCTGCAGGCCGCTGCGGCAGAGCAGCGGCAGAAGGAGGCAGCGCGGCTGGCACGCCTGCAGGCCGGTGAGCCCTACGGACCCGCACTCCGCCTGGGAAAGGGCGCAGTGGTCGCCCTGGCCGGAGTCCCCGGCTCCCTCTGGCGTGTCCAGCCGGAACAGCGCGTCGCCGCCGGGCGGCGTCGTCCTCATCGACGGCGATGACGACGAGTACTACTGGGAGTAGGGTGGTGCACCGGCGGCCATCGCATCCCAAACCCTGGAGTAGGGTTTCATCATTTTTTTAGTTTAAAGCCCATATAGGGCTTTCTTTTGTGTAAAAATTGCCCAAAATAGGGGGCTAAGTTAAATGAACTTTAGTTTAAATTTAATTTGTAATTGTTTTTGTTTTGCCTTTTTTTATATTTATTTTTGTTATAATTCACATTTGGGATGCGTCCGCGCGATGGGGGCAGTGCGCGACCCAAACGGACCGACTGCCAGGTCCGCCGGTCCACGTGTTCACGCGGCCACCAAAACGGTCCCATCCAGACTGGCCAACGCGTCCGATTTGATCGCCGCGTTGGAGATGCCCTTACCTCTGGCAGGTGCGGCGATGATTTTGACCACCACCTTACCGCTCCAGCCTGGAGCAGTATGAGCTTGCCGCTTCGGCCTCAAGCGGTGGTGTAATTTTCTTGAAAAACTACATATATCATTTCCAAAATTTGAGAAAAAATATTAGAAAAATCTATGGTTTTCATCATTGCCATAGTGCCTTGCTAACCAGAGGGCTACATGTATCATCACGGCTACACTTATATCGAGCTTAAAGCTGCAGCTGTACATCGATCATCAGATACACGTTTGCATTACAAATAACATGGGTTCAGGGCCACAAGTACATAATAAGGTCCTTGAGATCTTCGCCGTCTGAGAAGTCGTTGTCATCGTCTCGTGCGCCATGCTTTGCTATCTCATGTATACCAGCCTTTGATGTAATTCTGTTTACAGCCATACACTATTGCTGTTGCAACTTTTGAACTACTTTACAAGCATTACAGCTTCTGACTTAACTAATTGTTACAGAGGCCATGGACATACCCAACCACGTAATTATGAGCAGACTTAACCCTCGAAGGTAACTCAGGGATTTGATAAACTGCAAACCAAAACACACATTTGCGCAAGGTAAGAGCAGAACCACATCATGATCTCAAAAAGAGGAATATAACTCGCTGAATTATTATTACACAAAAGGGTTCTACAGTGCCCAGATCACATGGTGGATGACAGTAACGATACAATGATATCTTTGGATGATAACGGAAGGATACATCACAGCTGAACTAATAACTGTGTTCTTAGATGGACGATCGTAGACAAATGACAAGGGTTCATGACCACAAGTCCATGAACATTTCCTTGAGATCCTCGACGCCGGAGAAGTCCACGTCTTTGAATACATTGTCCCGTGCTTTGTCGCAACTTGCTCGGGCGTTGGCCCTGTCAGCCAAGAAGTCGTCGTCCACCTCGACGTATCCATGCTTGCGGTACTGGCTGCGGACCCAGGCCTGGTGTTCGGAGAAGTCCTCCTCAATTTGAATGAAGACCCGTGCATCGATGTAACTGTCGGACATCTCCTCCGGCGGAGGCCAAAGGTCACGGCTCAGGCGTCTCAGGGCCCTGACTTCAGGCGGGACGCGATGGTCAGGTTCAAAGGCCTCCTGGGCGAGGATCCAAGCAACCTCCTTCTGCGGCAGCCGGGTCATCTTTTTCGCCCGAGCCTCCTCGCCTTTGGCCACCGTCGCCGCCTGCACCTTGCTTTTCTTGGTGATGCGTGGCTCCGGCGGGCACTCGTCGCCGGCCGACACCGCCTCCTCTGACTTCCTTTTCGTGGTGGTGCACGGCTTCAGCGGACACTCCTTGCCGGCCGCCGCTTCCTTGGCTGCAATCTCGTCCGCCGACTTGATGCGCCGATGGTACGAACCCTCCACGCGGGCCATCGGTTAAGCTGATCTTCTGCGCCTCTTCCGCCTTACTCAGGACGCCGCGAGATCCCAAATTGGGGAAGCAGCTGATGATGATGGTGGCCTGGTGGGGTGTCGAGATTATAAAGCAAGAACCTTTTTCTTTGGCGCGCAGGTGTGGATGTCGACCCGGAGCGGGACTCGGATCGGAAACAGGATCGAGTGATCGACTGTTTTCTTCCGTGTGTGGGTTCGGAATGTGGACGAACCCGTCTCGGACTCGGAGGTCCTCTGCAGGCCTGGCTCACAAACGCCATGGATCCACGTACTATTTTGTCTTAATATAAATGGGCCACGTACTAATACGTGATCTGAGTGCGTTATTTTGACATGGCTACGGGCTCGAGGCTATCCTCACGGGTCGATTTCGTTTAACCCTTTTTCAAAAGGGAAAAAGTCTAAAATAAACCCTGAACTTGTAGGCAAAAGCTAAATCGAACCCTGAACTCCTAATCCCTGAAATTCGCACTCTGAACTTAGCAATCCCGGTCTATTTTAAACCCTGGATTTATTTGAGGTGGGATTTCGCTGACGTGGCAAGTCAACCCAATAAAGAAAAAAAAATTGAACAAAATAATCGCTAGTCCTACTGACATATATGGTCCACTTGTCATATCATCTTCATCCTCTTCTCATACTCCGATGAACAGCGCCACCGCATTCGGTGAACCAAATAGAGATTAAACAGGGGGCAGTGGAGAAGATGTAGGTGCTACTCACAGCGCGCTCGACAGGAATAGTGCACACGAACACATCAGAAGATCCAGGCTTTATTCAGCACGCTCGCTAGGGACGGTGGCAGACAGTGACAGGAGGAGCTCCATGCCACAGAGGAAGGTGACGCAGGTTCCGAAAGTAGGCGGCGCTGACAAGGACTAGTGTGCACGGGAACATCTCCAGTGCGCGGCCTGTTCTTGGCTTCATCCTGCCGGTGTAGGTGCAGCCGCTCCAGACAACAGCCTCTGGTTACTCTCGACGGTGGCCTCTGGTAGCTCCCGACGGCGGCCTTGACCGGGGTAGCTCCAGGCGGAGGTCCTCAACGCCGATCCGAGCTGCTCATCTCTAGGGACGGTCGGGCAGAGGGGGAGTGGATCTTCACAGGGAGCTCGTGGGAGTGGAGGTTGAGGAAGATGGTTCTTACAAGTGGGCTCCACAAGTCAGTGAGAGTGGACTGTAATCCCGGCCGGGATTGTAAATTCCCGGTGTGCCAAACATACCTAAGGTTCGAAATAGACCAGGATTGCTAAGTTTAGAGTGCCAATTTCAGGGATTAGGAGTTTGGGGTTCGAGTTAGCTTTTGCCTACAAGTTTAAGGTTTATTTTGGACTTTTTCCATTTCAAAAGGGACACGCTAGGCGTCGGTCGCCGGATCAGTGCACCAAAAATCGGTTGTCCTCGCGTCCGTTGATTATCCATCCTGCGGTAGGTAATGATTTGCTTTGTCCTCACATGGAGTGGTCCCTCCTGGCTGTTGCACCGACGGGCTAAAGCTACCAGGTTGCTTTCATGGTCCACTTGCATGCGCGGTCAGATCACTCTACGTCAGAATGGAGAATGCATATGTTGTTTCATAGTCACATGAGTGGACCCACCATATGCTGGGGCTATTCTCTCCCGTATTGAACCCTGAAGAGATGCTCATCTAAAGGTATAAACGATGCCCCCCATAGGGGGCTTCACAACGATTTGAACTTCTCAACCGTCCGATCTTCCTGGCAGGATAATCTGGTCCGTTCATTGTTGCCTCTCCTCCCACTAGATAAAGCCATGCAATAGCCATGTGCTACCCACCTCTGGCTGCTATTGGGACCCAGCATCGTCCGGGCCCCCTGTCGGTGACTGCGGGTGAGAATGGTTTTGGTCAGACGTGTTTGGGCAGAACAATGGCGTGAGACAAAACCAGAGACCCAAGCCAAACCCTACCCGTTCGCTCCGCGTCCTCCTCTCACCTCACGCCCCCTCCCATCCCCGCCGCCACCTCCTCCTCACGTTCTCCTCCTCCAAATCGTCCCCTCAATCCCCACCGCTTCGCCGCCGCTGCTGCCCCTCTCCTCCGTCCTTCCTCCTCCCTGCTGCTTAGCAGGAGGAGCACGATGCGCCGCCGCACTTCATCGTCCTCCCAATGCCAGCACGATTCTCCTCCCCCAATCGATCTGCGGCGAGTGTGAGAGGAGGAGGTCGCCGCTGCTCGCTCGGAGTTGGGTCCCCACGAGCACAAGAGGAGGAGGCCGCCGTTACCGTGCCCCACCATGGGCCGCTGCCTCACCCAACGACCCTCCCTTTCTTCTGCATCTTCGTCCACCACGTCGCGCGAAGAGACGAAGCCCTGCCCTCCGCCCTCATCTTCCTTCTGCGACCTCTCCCCATGGCTGAGCAGCCCACACTTTCGTGAGATTTTGGAGGAGGAAAGTTGGATGTGGCGCAGTGCCGCCCTCTCTCCTTTGGCCGAGTCGATTCCACCCGATGCAACCCGTCGGTTCGACAATGATGAAGCCTACTGTTTCTACAGGTTACCTCTCTCTCTCTCTAAAAGTTCACTCACGAACAAATCCTTCCTGCACTGGTTAAACGGGTAAGCGACCATACCTGACCCTATTGGAGCTGCTTTTCTTGGCAGCGGAGAAGTCAGCCACTAGGATGTTGGGCTAGATCGAAAGTCCCCAACCTGCTGAACATCTTCTCTTTGGAATGTCATTAATGATTCTTCTTTTTTGTCTTCTGCAGATGTAAATGTGGCAGAGAGATATGAAGTAGGCAAGAAGAGACGGCGATGGAGTGAGGAAGAGGAGAGGCCTAGCAACGGGGGAACCACATCATGAATCTCCACACTCCATGCCCATAGGTACCCATTTCCCCAACAATGCCAACGGACTTCTCCCAGGAAGAAGTTGATTTTGCATCCAACTAGCTGGGTATGTGATTCTGCATTGACTTGTAAATGTAGAAAAATTATATTTTTGATACATTTTTTCGTGCAGTGTTGATCTGGTTAGAGCAAAGTTTTAATCAGTTATAGTTGAACCAGGACCACGCCCTTATAATATTGTCAGAACACCATTTGTTCAGTGCAAATAGGAAAATTTAGGTCTGTTTGATTCTGGTCAGGAAGCGCCACTTGATCAACTCATGGATTGGATTGTTACTGCTCAGGAAGCATGTTTCTCCAGAGGCAAGGAAAATGGGCATGCTACAAATGAGGTAGTGCCTTTTGTTTTATCTCACAATTGTTTATAATTCAGTTCTGAATCTATGGAGTTCTTGGTAGTGGATGTTAATTGTTTTATCCAGAAATTATATTTTTGTGAGGACTAGCAATGCACAAAAACATTGATGGTAAATCTCATAATCTGATGCTACTAAGGTTGGAAGGGCTTCCAACAATGTTGCTACTGGTTATTTTGTTTTGCTTGTCGCGCACCAGCTGTCATGTGATAACTATTAGATTTCCTTCACTAGGCTAGGAATCAACTATCCATTCTCCCTCCGTTTATATTCTCCAGCAACCAGTCATATTGCACGAGAGAAAATCTGAACATCCAGTCCATATAAATAGTTGAATCTTGTGTGTTGTTAGTTATTAGGAGATAATCCAAGCTAAGTCGCTTGGCTAGGAATTAGGAACAACTTAGTGCATACTGATTCCTGCATGGTTTGCGATGCTTCAGCCAATAGATGGTGGTCTTGCACATGTGGCAAAGAAATGCTAGGAAGCAGACTGCTATGGGTTGTTACTTGAGCATTGGTCTTCTCCCAGCTTTTCTTTTTTTAGCATGTTGATTTTTTTTTGTGAAAATTAAGAGGACCAGAAGCAACTTCTAAGCATGTATATTTTGCAGCACGTGATCTGAAAATCAATTTTCATCTAATCTTATTGTCTACAGGTTGATAGGTTTACTGCCGGGTTCAGATCTTCCGCTCACGAAATTTGCCCTTTGGGGCAGCATACATTATGTAATTCATCATCATGAGACTCGGTTGAATATTTATTTCTTAGTTGCTCCTCCTGGATAATCTCAGTTGAATATTTATTTTTTACACCTTCAGAACTTAAACTCCGCTTTGATGGTACAATACTGAAGTGTTTGATGGATCGTGGATTCATGTTAATTGATGCAAGCTCCGTGCAATATGGTCGCTGAGCCTGAACCCAACGATGTTATCTAGGTAAGGTACCAAATTCCATAGTTACCGCTTGTGTTACCAGCTTCTACTTTGTTCCTTCACTTGCTGCTGTATAAGTATATTATTCATTCGTTAGACTTTTTTACTACTAGAGTAGGCATCTAATAATGCACTATGAAGAATATTCTTAAAGAACTGCAAGACGATTGGGTGCACGCTTTATCCATGTAAGAAATGGAAAATCTTGGTCTGTTTTTTGTATGCCTTCCAGTACCACCGAAGAAGTCCTGTGTTAGAATTTAAGAAATTTTGTTTTCAAAGCAGAGTTACAATTGACATATAATGCATTTTCATTTAAGTACTTATTCTTTATACTCATTTACCCACAAAAATTCCCTTTCCCAGTGGTTACCAGTTAGCTTTGTTCTTACTTATATGGTCTTAGCACTAGATTGTTTATTTACATAGAAATCACGGCCTGTTGTGAAGAGCGTGTTGCACTGGACCCTGAGGGGTAATTCCATTTCCATGAAGTTCTTCTCTATTAGCTGCATCAATAATGCTTCCTTATGCATGCGAGTTCGATGTCAATGTAAACCAGCAATCTAATCCAAGCTAAAGCCTTTCGAACCTGCACCGCCATGGATCGTCATAAGACACAGCCAATCACCTAAGAGTTCAATCAAGTGATCTGTTGATCCAAAAATCTTAAATATAAGCTGAAGTGAGTAATATTGTTCACAACATTTAATTATAGGCCAGAAAATAGACTTAGGGATATAAATACTACGCATGAAACACTTGTACATTTTTTAGCATTCCCTGGCAAATGGTTGAAAACATGGCCAAGCTGTTAGCTAGGTTGCCAATATGCTCAAGAGTGAGTAGAAGAATTTCTGGATGTTGCATGTTGTGTTTGGTGGGATGTCTAAACTGCGATTGATGCATGGTTGACTGTGCTAGACCGTATGCATCCTTCTCTGAATAATTGCTGCATTTTCTATGCATCCATGTAAAACTAACTGGTTCTCAATTTGCCTTTTGTACAATTAGTATTGATCTGCATCCATGGATTTAATTTTGATCGTTTTGTACAATAACAGATTTTGATCAGTTGAGAAATCTGTGGTGAATATATGCCTGAATGTAACTATCCATTGGCGTATCTGCAAACTGCTTGAAGGTTTGTTGATATTTTTGTTCACATGTTTCTTCAGTTCAACCATGCTTAGATTTGTATTAGTGCACCAATAGCTTGCCATTTACGGACTGGTTAAGCCGGTGATGATTAATTATGAGCATACATATAAGTGTAATGCACCTCATTTCTAAGAATTCACTTTCTATGGGTCGAGAACATAGAAAATTCAATTGCATCTCTTTTTTATGGGTTGATCTTTGATGCCACCATTTTTTACTGCAAAATTTATTAGTTTAAGATGGAGACTGCCGGAAATATCAAGAATTTGGCGATGCATAGTCAGGCTTGAAACTGTTATCAAGCCAAAACTTCTGTATAGACATTTACCCCCTCAATTCAGTGTGTCCTATTAAAATAAGCTCTAGGTGAGGGGTCGCTTTTTTATCTCGCTTCTTGATTTTCTATTTCCTTATTTTGCAAGTGATTTTGTTTTGCAGTATGTTCACCAGACACAACTTTTGCTTCTGGTATTATTAGCTCCAACGCCTACGAACTGCTGCTGGTTTAGGAGTGAGAACTGGAAGCATCATACAGACTGCACCGCGATCTCACCCTCATGTCAGTGCCCATGTCGAAAAAGCTAGCACGTTCCTGGGGAATGGCATGTCTTGTGTCGAGGTAATGAACTCTATATTTATTTCCATACATATTGCAATTTCTGTTGCTATATTGTGTACCATTCATAGAGTACACAATGTTCCAAATAGTCAATGGAAGGTGCATGAAGGATAGCATGTATGGAATGTACTTGCCACTTTATGTGTGTACCTTAGTGTTGCTTCAAGTATTGGTTCCTTTATTAGCTTTGATGGAATATTTTTCTCCTATATTCGAATTTAGAAGGTATCCGTATAAGTATCACCAAGTGATTTGTCTCCAATAGATGTCACTTATTAATGCTATTTTATTAATAATTCAGGTATGGCCTTACTAATACAAGTCCCGCTGAAAAGAATGTCTTGGGTAGGTTGGTACTTTGAATTTCTCTGTATCTTGATCTTGCATATTGGGACTTGCTCCTTGGGTTGCCCGTTGCCCCAGTCATGGGTTTCCCTCTCTACTATCTCAGATGTATCTTGAGTTCACTTCCATTTCCTGGACAAACACTTGCATGTCAGGTAATATGACTACTCTATTTTGTTTCTTTGTATAATTAATTGATTGTTATGATTCATTTCCAGTACTAAAAGCGATTGAAACATACGTCTTAATATCGATTATTCTATTATGTGTGGCAACTCCTTGCTTTTGGATCATTATGATCTTTATTTCCATCACAAGCATCCAATTCCTATGAATGTACATTTGGTTACAGAGTGAGGTTGTGCTCTTCTTTCAGTTGTCTCCAGATATAGATTTACCTCTTCTTTTGTTTACAACCTCTTGGATGTGCAATCATGTCACATCATTTGCCAACATCGATCAACGGTACATGCATGGACATAGTGTGCCAGCAGCGAGGAGTATCACCGCCGCGTCTGCTTCATTTGTTGTCCTCGGTGTAGAGAATCTGTCTATGCAGCACCACTAGGTGTACCAATTGCTTATGTTGTTCTCCCTAGCGCCTTAAACCATGGTCAATTGTGCACTAAGATGGCCAAACTGCAGGAGCATACTTGGGCTAAGGAATTGAGATTTTCTTCAGTATATGGCTAGGCTATCCGTTTGCACTATTCTTAAAGTATTTTCTCAGTTTTGAGTTAATTAGCATTCTTACATTCTTCAGTTTTTTATTTCTTTCTTTGTAGATTGCAGCCCTCCTCTGTGCAATAATTCCCTGGAGACAAAGGTTGAATTTCCTCTGCCATTTCATGGTCTAACCAAGATTTTGATTTAGCTCATTATTTTGTGCTTGAGACAATTTTATTATCAAACCAAACTGCTGAATGCATGCTTGTCTGAAATGTCGCATACCCAACTAACTCCGTATGAAAATAAGAAAAGTCAATATCAAGTGGCATGTCCTGAAACCAATCGGAAGGAAAGAATTATGGTCTCTGCTGGTGAGGGTGGTCCATAGTTCTGCATTTTTGAAACTTCAAACTTGGATGCTCCTCTATTCTTTTTCAGGATGTGTAAACTTATCCAGAATTATAATCACCGATCATTATTGTACTGAGGAAAGGGGAGATAATGTAGTTGAATATGTTCCTAATTATATAAAAGTAATTTTGTTTACTTACCTACTACTATTTATTTTCTTCTGCCTTTTCTTATCCTGGACTGGACTTCATTTCGCAGTGGGTTGATATGAAAATCCATAACTGCATATTGGATAATTCATTTCCCTTTTCGTATTCTTTAAATAGGTAAACACACCAAGGATATTGACATATTGTAGTGCTGCTCACGTGTGGCATAACAGCAGCGGTGGGACGAGTTTACTTGTGCTAGGACTGAACGGTGAAGAGGTTGCTGGATTCAACCTTTGCAACTACGGCTTGAGCACAACCAAATACATTCTATTTTCTGGACCTTTCCTTCATAAATTGAGCATTATGATCAATTCATTCACAAGGTAATTGGTAAATTCTGCCATCCTAGAGGTCCAAGAAAAAGTTTGGTATGGTTGTCACTTCGAATTTATCTTTAATGTATTATCTTAATCAAATAATCATAAATAAAATAATTTACAAAACTATCCTGTGCTGGTGTCTCTGTTCTCTTATGCACATCCAAGAGTATTTGGTAACCTTATCGATTGTTATCACCCCTGTAAAAAATTGTACCAATATAAAGATATATATGTACATAATAAAATAAGAAAAGAGGGGCACTTACATCCGTAGTAAGTAGATGAGATCATGAGAGAGTTAGGCCTAGCTTTAGGACGATGCTTCTGCGGTAAAAATGAAAAGGCCAGTAACAATGTTATTAGCTTCGGGACGATGCTTATGCGGTAAAAATGAAAAGGCCAGTAGTCAATTTTGTCCAGAAGTAGCATTCATTGCTGACAAATCTGAACCAAGTTTGAATTATATATATTAACAAATATGAGATTTCAAACTTTGTCGGTACATTAGGAAACATAACTTCAGTTGAAATAATCCCTGAAAGATCGCAGTGAAGTAGAGAATAAAAACATATGCCCACCTCAATGCCCCTGCCAATTTCAGGTACCGCATACCACCCCCTCTCTTCCTCATCTAGACATGTCGTAGTGCTGGACCTATTAACTTTGAAACACCTCGTGTATGAAAACCATGTGTATGTAGGAGCTATGTGCTTTTGATCTAGATCTGAACAATCTTTGGTATGGGTAATATATTTCCCTATGTTATCAATGTTTGTTTGTCAAATGTGTAATCTATTTTATCCATTGTATGCTTCTGGTAAAAATACAAGTACTCAATTATTCCAATAAAAAATTGCTAGGGCGTGAAATGATCTGATGCCTGGATTATATAATTTTACCTGCTGCTACATATATACTCTCTAATTTCATAGTAGGAGAATCTCTCTGCTTTTGGGATGTTGTAGACTGTTCTTTCAACATTGAATTTTCATTATGATATATGTGATTACCTTCTCATATGATTCACAGTCGTATCATGCAGGTTGTTGAGGTTCTAACAATTTTCATGCTTGAGGTGATGCTGAAGCCCAACCACAAGTACATGACTCACGTGGCTGAGACAAAATAGTGGCCATCATCACGTTCTACCCGTCAATTCACCGTCGTTAGCCTACTTATGGGAGTCTTTCAGTGTGTAGAAGTACTATGGACAGTTAGGTGGACGCAAATAGGATACACTTAATTATAAAAATACTGCAAGATTATAGCTACAATGAGGTTGACAGCAAAAATGGACTCGTGAGAAAACTCTGCTGCTCATCTAACTCAGCTGACTAATCACTGATTTACATCAATGCTTAATATAGCATTTTACGAATTATGAAAGATGGGGTCATGGGAGAGAAAGATTTTGCTGTCAAACATGTCTTCATTTTTCTCAACAAGTATTGAATACTACTATATTGTATTTTGGAGTGGTCTTCTTTGTAACGTTCACGTCTAGGGGTTTAGGTTTAAACATGTAGGTGCCTCCTTGGAGATGTATATAGAGATGAGAATGAACACAATAAATGAATGTCAATTGCTATAATTTATTCTCTCCTTTTTCCTGGTTGTATAAAAACGTTTGTTACTCCATTTTCCTGGTTGTTCCTAATGTTCATGATGTCTGAACTCTCTATTGTTTCCCCTCCTATTATAAACTACTCATTTTCTGGATTTGCAGTCACATATTGCTTTTGTTAAATAATCTGCGGGTTGGCAAATTGATTCTGGTACGTTTTCTTTTAGTCTCAGAAACTTAAATCGGGCATTTGAGCCTTCAGTTATGTTATGTGGAACTTTGATCACTCATGATTTCATTTCATTTCCTTTGTACAAGGGAAATGGCTCGTATCAAGATCCCACCAAAAGTGTCATGCCCGGCACCATGTTAGATGAGCTGCAACTTCCCAGATTGACATACAAAACTATTGTGAGATGGCAGCATGAACCGTGACTGACATTCTATCCATCAGTGCACATGCTTCATCAGAATCTCAGCCAAAATTCTCCGGGCTTGCATACATCGCCTCTGAAAATATCCCGGAATCTGCTAAAATGTCTTATTTTGTCAGTCACTTGCTGCAGGAAACATTAAATAGAGCTCTACCTCTACTGTTTATAGCCTTATGTGCAAAAGTATATTTCCTACATCTTGAACTTCGACTCCACTGAACATGATCAGTTCTCCTGAAAGGAGTGCACTTGTGATGAGCTGTACACTGAAGATGATCAATTCTCTGCAAGGAGTGCAGTTGGTTACTTTCGTGTTGTATTTCTTTGCATATAAGTTCTACCTCTACTGTTTTTAGCCGTATGTGCATAATGCAGCTGGTTTATTTCCCATGAAAACTTATGTACCTAAAATATTATTTATGGATATATGTTATGTTTTAGATTGGCTTGCCGGTAGCTGCTCATATTTTCATGTTTCCTTTGCCTATGTATGTCAACTGAGTTTTGTTTGCCTGCCTTTGGTTCTACCGTAAAATTTACATGAATTTTTTTGATCTGCGCATTTGTTCGGTAGTAAGCTTGGATGAGTTAGCATATATTTATGGAGACCCTATTAGAATTATAATTACCTCTTATGGTCTATCTATAGAACATTTAAACTTTATTCTCTTCATGCTATTATCATTTTTTGACCTTATTTCTATCATTGTTTTATAAAATGTAAATCAGTGTAAATTTTACGGGGTCGTGCGCCAAGGCGCACATCTAAATCTAGTGTAGTAGTACCGACGTACTGCAACAACAAAAAAATTGTTTTTTTATTTCGCTACAAATAAAATTTAACTTGTACAAAACTAATTCTAAAAAAAGTTGTTGGGCCACATTTTTTTGTTGTAAATTGATTTACAACAAAATTCATAAATAATTTTAACAAAAAATACTAACGTTTACAACAAAAAATTATATATTTACATCAATAAAAGAATTTGTAATGCCACAATATTTTTTTGCTACAGATTGATTTACAACAAAACTCATAGATAATTTTAACAATAATTACAGATGTTTACAACAAAAAAATCATATGTTTGCATCAATAAAAAAAGTTGTTAAGCCACAATTTTGTTGTTGTAGATTGATTTACAACAAAAATCATAAACAATTTTAATACAAATTACAAATGTTTACAACAAAAGCCGACTCGCCAGAGCCTCGTTAGAGTTGGAACACAATACTTTTTTGAATAACCAAGAGTTGTCGGACTATCTCGCTCGTGTGTTTACATGTAAACACCGACGATACGCCGAAGTGTCAAATAAATAAATATAAACACAAAAATTTCTAAACCATTGACATTATTAAATTCGTAATAGAGAAAAATATGTGGGTAGCTACTTGAGTAGGTAGCTAAGTGCACACATATTTTTGGAGCTACACATGAGTGATAGCCTCTCGCTCCAGATCTCTTTACTCCGTAATAAGTACTCTACATAGCAGGCAGTAGAAAGCCACTAGAAGTGTACTAAAAAAATTCAACAGCCGTGGGCCTGATGCATGTGAGAGCGGGATGCATGCAAGGATAGAGGAGCCCCAAAGCAGGCTGGTTGTGCGCAAAAAGAAAGCAGGCAACTGAATGCGTGATTAGGGACAAACTGCAGACAAAAAGCAGGCAAAGCAAGCGAGACAGTGAGAGCGACCGATCGGGCGACGGGATCGGTCGCCCGATTACAAGCATTTTCCTTTTCAAAATGATCAGCTCAATTTGATCTATTTTTTAAATCCGGCCCATTTTAGTCGGGTATTTCCTTCAAGCACTACTTTCTACATGGTAGGGCCATTAGGGACGGCGCTGAACATCTGCCAGCGTGGCAAGGGGGCTCGCGATTCGCGACATCAACTCCGTTAACAAGGGTGCTACCCTTTTAAAGTTTATCTTCCTTCACGGGGCCGCTACCCTTTTGGAAGGAGTTAAGTCACGTGGGCCACCCCGACCCCTCCACCTACCCCTTACAGCTCAGACCAGAAGGGTGTGCCCACCTCTCTCTCCCCTCTCAATTCCTTTCCCAAAATCCCCCGGATCTGAAGCTTTCTTCGATGGATTTTGATCTCCATCCCTTCCCTCAGGTATTCTCTTTCGATCCCATCAAATTTATCCGCAAATATTGTATCATTAGATCGTGTTTTTACTAGTATTGGTGAAACCTAGGTCATCCCAAATTTCGAAAGTTGTATGGTCTTCCGGGTTTTGTCTTAGGTTGATAATTTTATTAGCCTCTAGATTTAGTATTAGACATTGGCCCTGTTTTTGCTAGTTAGAGTTATGGTATGCGACTATGATTTGGTGTCAATCTTGCCATGTGTAGTTGGATCTTGGTATTGTTATTGTCGTTTTCAAATGTATAATATATTTGTAGATCTACTTAATCATAGATCTAGTTAATATTATTTCTAGATCTAGGAAAACTTGGCATGTGAAGATTATAATTAATATATTTATTTTGATGCATTTGGTTTTTATAATTATTTTGAAGATGGCAAGACTTATTGTTGTCATTATTGTTCGCTTATCTTAGTTTTCAAACATTGTTGTAGGCATTTTGGTTCGCTTATTGTTCTCATTATTGTTTGCTTATCTTAATTTTCGAATATCGTTCACAGTAACTTTATTTTGAATTTTTTTGTAGGTATGGCGTCGTTTGGTCCGAAGGAGAAACTGATGAAGTGGAAATACACTGCTGACCTTTGGCAATCCAATTTTCCCGAAGGAACGGAAGGGGCTTGTTGTTGGTGCGGTGACCTTTGTGTCTCCAAGCAATATGATGAGTGGGATGACAAATACGGAAGGAGGTTTTGGATGTGTCCATGACAAGGCTAAACCAAGAAACCCATGTGACTACCCGCCGGTATGTGTCTCCACTTGTAATGAATATTTGTCGAGTGCTTGCCATTAATACTATTAAATGTGTATTTGCAGTCTCCTCCGCCTCTTTGTCAATTCATGAAGTTGATAGAGTTGGAGAAATATAGATATCACAAGGACACTACAACATACTCGGTTTTTGCTAAAGATTTTACCTTGCCAGTGAATGTCAAAATACCGTCACGGGCACGTGATACTGACAGTTTCGAAATCCATGGTGAACCTCGCATCACAGATGGCCTGGCTGACGGTTTGAGCATGCTGTCATGGATCCGTGACGGCTGGGTCCAAGCCCAAAATCCGGCTGGCCCAACTCGTTGTGATGGAAATTACCATCATGTGTCGGTTGTCCTGACTGTCAACCACCGCGTCAGGTTTGTTGGGACAATGATTGTACTGTCAGGACCATGAATGACTTGTCAGGCCAATGATTAAGCTGCCAGTACGGTCGACAGTTAGGTTTATCATCTAGCCTGACGTCAGCACCTACGTGGCATGCCTCGACGTGGACACGTGGCGCATTATAATGCTAACATGTGTCAAACCAACGATTGATATGTCCTTCCGGAGTTACAATATAACGACATGCGTACCAATTGAAGCAAGACACGTAGCCTAATAACATATAGTCACGTGGACAAATGAAATTAGGACACATAGCCCAATAGTGTCTCGCGTAGTGAATGTCTCGAGTAGTGGACAAATGAAATCAGGACACATTACCCAATAACATCTCGACTTGTGGACAACTGGAATCAGGACACGTAGCTCATTAGTATTTTGACACGTGGTTAAAGTGTAGCAGGACATGTGCTGATTCTCAGATGACAAGCGGATACCCCAAGGATTGACACGTGGCATGACCAAACAATGTTGTGACTATTTGTCGTTCCGCTAGGTGGACGAATATAAAAAAAGAGGCACATGGAGACTTGAGAGAGAGACACGTGGATCGCTATAACGGTGCCACGTGTGTTTTTCAAATAGGCCCGTTCTCAGGATGTAGCGGGCAACCCGCTTATAGCTGGGCCGGATTATAAATTTATAATCCAGCCTTTTATGAAATGTAAAAAAAAATATTCTAGGCCTGATTGTAATTCACCCCATTAGAAAACATGACAGTGCAAGCCCACGGCCCGTCTGGGACACTTAAGCGGCCCAGGATATAAGGGATAACAACTCTTGATGATAAATTAGAGACCCAAGAATATACACCATACATGAAATAAAACGGCCCAAAGGGCTTGCTTGCAACAACCGAATTTGCGAAAGTTACAAGCATATAATATGTACATTAAATGAATTACTACAAGTATACGCAAATCACAGTTAAATTATGACCATCGTACCATCAAAATAACAGTTCCGTGAATAACCATCACACCATCAAAATCAACCATTGAACATCGCAGCACCAGTCCAACATACCCGTTATCTGGGTTATGAACTTTGTGTTTCCACTATTTATAAGAAAATTTGTATTGCTTTGTATGGTTAACATATCGGTGTATTGGAAAACTGTGGAAGAGCATGTTCAAAACTGCAGCTGGTTTTCCAAGTTCATAGGGAAAACAAACTATTTGCAAATGTTCTTTCGCACAGTTCAAACTATAATATCGTGCAGAGTGACAACATATCCAGAGAATACCAAATTCTCTTGGGACTCACTCGATACTATAGGAAGTTTGTCAAAGGATATGGAGTGCTAGATAAACCTTGACTGCTTTAGAAACAATATTTTGAATGAAATTCAGAAGAAGTGGCATTGGAGGCTCTAAAACAGGAAATGAGCATGATGCAAGTGTTGGCGATGCCAGATTTCTCCAATTCTTTTGAACAGAGACAGGTGCATGTGCTACATAAATTGGATCAATCCCTATGGAAGATCCACATACAATTGCTTACTTCAACAAACCTTTAGATGTGAACAACAAAAAATTACCTCTCTATGCAAGTAAGGCTATCTCATAGGCCGGGCGCACTGAGAGGAAGGGGGCCAGGCCCTAGCCAGGTAGTAATTCTACATTTGTATATCGAACATAGCATATTTTTGATCTTTAGGCCTAAGATAGCAGTATAAATCTAGAAAAAAACTTAAAAGAGGCCAAGTCCTAAATAAAGCATTCTCATCATCATCATACTATTATCTCATATGAACTATTAAATATCTACAAAAAAAAGGCTTTACTCGTTTGCAGGAGTAAGTCGGCAGCACAAACCTTATATCACACATTGAGGTGAACCAAAATGACCCACAATGGCAAGTTTAGCTATATCGTAGTCTCTCTCTTAGCTATGTTGTAGTCTCTCTCTGATAGAAGCCTAATTGTAGTGAAAGTTATGGTAACTAAAATTTCATTTTTAATATTAAGCATATTTATTTGAAAAAATGACATGAAAATTAAGTTATGTGTACCAAATGCATCTTGATGAGCTTAGAAAGTTTTGTCTAAGAGAAATTTGGAGAATTCATAATATTTTGACGATATTTAGTGATTAGTAATTTTCAATATCTAGTGCATGCACTGCCAGGTTATTATCGAACACACTCTAACATGGAAGAAAAAGCCAACCACGAAAAAATCGGTAGATTGACAGTCAAGCAAATTGTCCAATTTATAATCCAAATTTTTTTATAAATTTTCTTACATAATGGTACACTAGAAATCTCACTATTGAGATATTTGTTAGGATATATCCAATAGATATACCGAACAAACTATTAAATATACTTCAACATTAACGCTGATGGAAAAACTTACAATTTTGTCAATGTGGAGTAGGAATAACATTGTAAAATACATTTGTTTAGCACAAGTAACTGTAATAATTTTAAAAATGATAAATTAATATTAATAATATTTCATATTTGATTAACTATGCTAATCTTGTAATGAGGAAGCTATTAATATTGTAGTATAATATAATAAGTTATACATAGGTATAAAAGTTTAGAATAATTTGTTTTATTAAACTTGCCCTGGTCCAAAATTTACAAGGGGTATAAAACAATTTACCGGGGAGGCTGAGCAGAGGCGGTTGGGGATCGCGCCACGATCAGAATGGGATTTCTGGGAGAGGGAGTGCAGGGTAGAGGCGCGGTTGAGATTTCTGTTGCAACATGGGGAGTCTTGCTTCCTACTCGTGTTATACAATTATCAACTGGAGTCGGCTCGGACAGCGACGTACATCAAACGCCGGATCCAAGATCGGAACAGAGTCCCCAACAGAATCATGTCATGTCTTAGTATAACGCATTACGTATGGCTCACTCCACCCAAAATTCCTAAAAATATTTCAGTAATTTTTTGAAATCATATTTCAATTATATTTTTCTCTTAAAAAATGCTAGAAAAGTGCAATTTGACTGAGCTACATTTTTTAAACTGCAGTTGTACTTTTCTCAGAAATGACTAAGACATAAGAAATCCTAGCCAACTAAGACATAGACATACCCTTAGTATAAAGCTATGCATGATGCAAGATGTTTAGTGTAGTGCTTAAGAATTATTTTCCTAAGCACTAGTTAGTTGTACGTGGAGGTACCCAATTAAACATACGTCTAGTATAAATAAGTGCTAGTGGTTAGGTAAATGTGCTACTTCCTCTTTACATAAAAGAGTGTCTTAGATCTATACCCTAAAAAAGTAGGGTATAGATACATCCAAATTTATTAAAATATAAGACATATTTTTACGGACATAGGGAATGCATAAGATCGCCATATTTTTGTGGCACCTAGTTTAATAAAATTGCAGATATAATTCCAGAACAAACTACAAAAAAAATCCATACCAAATTAAAAAGTAAAACAAGAACGAGTCCCAAAACTAGGGAAGGGCCGGCTTCTCACTTTGAGGGGGGCAATGGTCATGTTTAGTGTTGTAAAATTAATGAGGGGGCATATTTGACTAAATCGATAAGAAATTAGGGTTGTAGTGACTAGTGCCCTTCACAAAATTCCAACGATGGGGTGGCTAAGCCCCTCTCGTCACCCTTGTATAGCCGAGTGGAAAAAATAACTTCTCTGTCAAGTTATGCCAACATCATGTTGATCTTCCATACAGCGAGTCGTAAAAAAAATCTTCCATACAGCAGGTGCCTCAAGGATGAAATTACCAAGCACAAACTTTTAGAATCCGCCAACACATCAAAAGCAACGGCTATTGTTCTATTCCATCTTGTGGTCAACTGGCTCATATGTTCAGTGCATGTGGCTACTTTCTAACTTAGCTGCCCAATTCTCTTTATCTTGAGATTTTGGTGTGTCTTATAAAAGCATTAATAGTCTTATCATGAAATATATTTATGTCATCAAGACGCGTCCTCGAGTTATCCCGGGTATTATCACATCTCTTACCTCATCCAAGAGTAACAAGCCCACGGTCTCTCACTTGAACTAATCGTAATACAAAGTTCAACACTATGCAAGGAGGCAAAGCAAGAACACCAAAGGTGTTCAAATTCTTCACACACAAATCACATCAAAGCAACAAGTTCTAGGGAGGAACTAGAGAGGGCAACAATAGAGGAAATCAACTAATGACTCCAAGATCTAGATACCAAGAGGTCTCCTCACGTAGAGGAGAAATTGATTGGTGCAAATTGTAGATCTAGATCTCCTCTTTCCAATCCCTTAATAAGATGCAAGAATCATAGGATGGATGGGATAGGAAGCAAGATTTTGAGGTTCAACAATGTATTTTGAGAGAGAGAGAGAGAGTCAAGAGAGATGTGAATGGTTGACCAATCCAGAGAGATTTCGAGGTTCAAGAATGCCTCCTCAAGAAGGAAGAAAGACTATTTATAGTCCAAGGAAAAAACTAGCCATTTGAGGAAAAATTATGCGACCCAATCCAACGGTAAGTTCGGCGGTGCCAATCCCCACATCGGACAGTCGGGCGCATAGGCCAGAGGTTCCAACCCCCATGCCGGATGGTCCGGCGCACAGCCCGGCGGACCAGAACGTTCGCCGAAATTGTCACCAGCACACAAGGCTAGCTCGACCGACTCAGTTCGGCGCGCCGGTTTCCTCATTGGTTTGAATCAGGTGAACCAACCATTTTGGCGGCTGCCGGAATAGCGCTCGGTATAGACTTTAGGCATATACCAGAAATTCCAGCGGTGAGCCCGGCTGCGTCTGTTTCACAGAATTCCTTCAAAATGCAGTTTGCTCGAAGGAACAAATTATGCTCACAAATCCCGATTAGGATGAAACAAATTTTGTTGGAAAGATAATGAAAAATAGAAACCACAATTTTTTGAATTATTAGGAACTAGAAAAGGATATTTTTACATGAATTTATAGTTTAAACCTCTCTACACAAAGAACCGATAAAAACGTCCAAATTGGAAAATATAATAGAAGATGCATACAAATTCCGTTTTCGGTGAGTTTGGCCTTGTTGAAAAGCTAGCAATAAGCTCAAGAACCTCACACAAAGAAACACCAAGAAGCGATAACAATAAGGTGATGCAATGTATGTAAAGTATTGAGGTCCCTAAGATGATGCGATTAAGTTACCCAATCAAAAGCCCCTCTTGATAGTGCGGTTATCTATCCTATAACCTAGTCTTCCAATAACCACCTTTAGACCGATATAAGGGAAACCTTGCAAGACCATACCTTTTCCTTGCACATCCATCTTGATCTTGATGACAATACTTCAAGCTTGATTCAATGTGGAATGCTTCACTATAGGATAACTTCATTAAGGAGCATTTTCGCATGTCAATTATCACCAAATGGACGACAAGCTTCAAGCATATGATATTCTGAGATTCTCATCATCTTGAACTTGCCCTTCTCAACCTTAATTACGATCACCACTTGATGTCATCCTCTCATGGGCTATATGCGATCTCAATTTTGATGCATGCCCATATAACAATAACTAACACATATTAACAACACAAATACACATATATATTGGGTTAGTTCACAAAGCATAATTAATTGACAAAGCTTACCATACCACAAGATCACATGATCTCATGTGGTACATTCTTTATGCTTCATGTGTTGACCAACTTGAATCCAATCTTCACTATAGTCTTGTACAACCTTGTATCTTCTCATGCTCTATCATAATATATTGAGTTACATAAATAACTCTTCATTTGATTGCATGATCTAAAACTTGGTCAACTATAGCTCAACTCAGGAGACCATCATGACACCGGCTTAGAGCCATATCTTGAAATCAAACTCTTACGATCTTTATGATATAATACTCTTCTCTTAAAATCAATGATCTTGATGCCAACAATCAAGGTCTTCATGGAATCCACACTTGAATCCAACGCATGGAATACAAGCATTACCTATGGAATATTCCTTCATATAAACTCAATGAAAATATTAGTCCATAGGAATTATCATGAATTGCCAAAATCACACATAGGGGCAATATACTCTTACACTTGTTCATTCACTATAGTGCAAGATTTATTTATTCATATGCATACATGAAGTTTATGTTTTATTTTACCTCATATGATGATTGTTTGTTGTAATTTACTTATCAATAAACTTTCATACTTTGAGTATCAATGATCGTGAATTCTATATTGTGTATCTATTGACAATAAACTACAACACCCATTTACTAATCACTTTTATGCTCGGGGATGAGCATAGATTAAGCTTGGGAATACTGATGCATGTAAAATGAATCTATGTTCTTTGTAGTTTATTGTGTTATATTTCATTATATTTGCATCATGTCATGAGTTATTACCTTGATTTACATTGCTTTTGGAGATTTTCAAAGTATCCCCTTTATTTTGGTTCTAAGTCTATGTGGCAGAAAACCCTTATGTTAGTATTTTAACTTTGCAGGACCTTCGGGACTCCAAAAATGGCAAGGTCAGAGATAACACTTCTGAATTTTCGAGACGGATTCAAAGAGCTAAAGTGGTACAGAAGTAGGTCAGTGGGATGGAAATGGGGGCCCATGGCGCGTCTAGGGTATCAGGTCATGCCATGGGGTCCAACTTCCCCCTCGACCGTCCGATCAACCTCTATCGTTTTCCCAAGGGTGTGTTTTGACCTAAAACCATCTATATATACCCCTTGCAGATTTTTTCGCGATGTACGTAGGAGGATATCAAAAACCATGAAACATAGATTCTGTAGACCGGCGCCGATGAAAGATTAGAGGGGGAAGCGCTATCGAAATCTCCTCTGTTCGCGTCTCCTCCTTCACAAACGCCTCCTCATCGCTCTTCACCATGAGTAGTCCATCCCCTGGACTTGGGGTTTGTGGTGGTAGATTGATCAAATCTCTCTATATGAATGATCCTTGTTCTATCTAGTATGAGCTTCCCTACATGATTATGGTGCTATCTATGTAATTCCTATGGTGGATATTTGTGGTATGAGATGAATAGTAAATAAGCATGTGCGTTGCAACGGTTTTCGTCCAATTTTGCAACCATGCTACTCAATAATTCTACCTCACCTCAGTGTCCATGGAATTCATATAGATAGAGAGAATATAAAAATAAAAGTTGATTTATTATATGTACTACAATCTCTCTAGTGAGAAAGGTTACTCAACTGATATGATATGATAGTATGGAAGAACATACAACAATCTCTCTATTAAGAAAGTATCTAATGTGACGGAATATATGCTGGCTAATAATTTCGGTGCCCAATTATGTATAATCAAATACTCACTTTTTTCCGGGGATAATTAAATGCTCACTTAAAGAAAGTATAAATGTTAAATTGTGGCAAGTGCAAATTAGCAAGCTTTAGATAACAATAATTATTAGCGTTTAGTCATTCAGGGCTTTCATCTAAGAAAATCCTGGGAGAGTAGTATATATGCAAAGACGTAGAGTAGTATATATGCAAAAACGTAGTAGAAGCCAAAGAATCTACCAGACTGCCGGACCCTGCAAAATCACCATGAACTCTAATAGGTACCTGAACAAATCACTGGGAAATATACTTTTTTGACCAGTGATTTGTTTATCCAAACACAATGTTCAGTAAGAGACAATTAGATATACATGTTGAATCGAGCAGAGTAGTCAGTGAACTTGAAGCCCAATCTGATTACTGCGATATGCTTGTCGCCCTTGAACCACTCAACCACATAAGCGAATCGTCAAAAACCAGAAAAAAGTTGTAGGAAGGAAAACAAGAGGCGTCAGACGGGCGATGTGCCGGTCTTTCATGACGCTGAAGCAAAGTCCAAGCAATTTCCCCACACGTAGGGGTGCAGAGGCCCAGCTATTTCCCTAGGGTGCAGAGGCGCGACCCCGCTGATTTTTTGCCCAAACCGTTGATGCGTTCCTTCCTCGGCCTTGTCGACGTGTTGTGCACCATGTTGTCGGCTGTGTAGCTGACGGCAGCGAAGGCATTGTGGTGGGCTGCAGCGATGGTGATCTGGGGCAAGGCAGGTAGTCGACGGAGGACGACATCACGACAGCGGAGGCCACATTGGAACGCACGTGCCGTCGGGGCACCAAACTCTCCCTCCATCCCCACGATGTTCTTCGTCAGATCTTTCTGGTGTGGGCAGTAAAAATTTCTCGGTGTGGGCACTACCGGTGCTCGCCGCATCGCCCGTCCTGTTTCTGCACCTCAACGTAGCCGCGCCATTGCATTTGGCCTCCGTGGAGCCCATCAGGCAAGCATCCGCGAGGATCAAGAGAGGAGCAGGTAGAAGGGCACGGAGCAGGCATGGACAGCTGCTGCAAGTCGATCGTGCGTTCTAGGGTCGATCCTCCCCTCTGATGTTTCGCCTTGACGCGTTCTGGCCGTGCCGCCCAAGTCTCGCCGGCATCTCCAGCACCGCCGGAGGGTCTTCTTGCTCGGCCGCCCAGTCTTGGCTAGCTCGAACTCCTTGCCGAACGTGTCGCCAAACCGGGGCTGGTTCACCTCACATTGTGGCGATGCGGCAGGACGGGGACGATGTCAATCACTACGGTCGTGGACTCGTGGTGCTCTGTGCCTACCGTCCCGAAAGGAAGACGCAGCGTTGAGGATCTTGCGAGGTAGGCCTCCTGAAATTCATCTACTCCGTACGTAGATAGATCGGATCCTCGACTAATGAACTCTCAAAAAAGTTAAATTGATTCACGACTCATTGGTATAGCTTGTGCTGATCGAGCCTTGGTCGGTGTACATATGACCTTGGAACAGTTGTATATATCGACCTAAAGCAGGGGCGGAGCCAGCCAGGATTCAGGCATAGGGGGGGCGAGGCGCAGGCGAAGTCAAAAAATTATTCGGTGTTCGAGCAAATGACTGGTGGTTTTTTCTCATATAATCCTCTAGTAATTGTGGAGTTATCATTAGTGAACAAATCACCAATTTAGAGCCTTTAATATAATACCTATGGATTATCAATTTGAAGTTTATTATCAGTTTTGTAGACATGCTTGAAATTTCCCCTAGAATTTCTACCGAGTTTGAATAGGAAGGTAGTGCTGATCGGCTAGCACTTTACTAGGATTGAAAGTAGTGCATACACATACTCAATGGCAATTGATAAAGTATCTGTACATGATTGTCAGAAAAAAATTATGCGTAAAGCTACCGGCATACCTTAGATTTGAGTGTTGAGTTGGATCTATATAACTGGGAGGTAGACGTCTTCTGTGATGGTGAGGCGCCGCCGCTGCAGCAGGCTTTTCTTTTAAACGGAGAGGCGCCGCGGCAGTGGACATGATCAACGACGATGTCATCGAGAGAGAGTTTCCGACGGCTGCCTAGCGTGGTTTGCGAGCTGCGGCAGCGCCATGGCAGATCGATCTGAAATTGGGGAAGGAGATTGGCCTCGACAAAAAAAGACTTAAGCTATTGGCCTCGGCAAATTAACTGCAGATAACGCAGAAGCAGTAGAGCCCCAAGCGGATGGCCTTAGTTGGGCTGGGCTTCGGTACGTACAATTGCCTATGCTGCTATAATTAGTAAGCGTGGGCTTCAAATTGGGTAATTATTTGCACCGATTATCAAGTACGCCCTGGTAATACGCACACGAGATCGTTAGGGGGGGCCGAACCATGGGGGGGTCTAGCCCCTGCTCGCCCCCCCCCCCCCTGTCTCCGCCCCTGACCTAAAGACCGGAGTCGATACCGACGTGTGATTGTAAACGCTTTAAACTCACGTACTGCCACGCTACGAACAGGAATAGGAACGAGCGGCGTGGGAAGGAAAGCGAGACGAAGTAAGGACTCTGTGGGATTGGCGCACGAGCTGGAGTCTATATTAACGCACGATGGTTGTTTTCCAAAACTTATCCGTGGCATGGTGCAACTTTAGGGGTAGTTTTAAGTGGACGAAAAATTTACAAGAACCTTATTTTTCTTTATTATTAGGTATAGATACATGGTATGCATTTACCGTTGTGTTGAGACTTTATAACTTGTCATACTTTGGAAGCATGGTTATATCTATGCGTTGGTTTGTTATTATAAATCACAGAAGCATCATGGTAATGCTAGTGGTAATGCCCTGTCTATCTACATCACAAGGTCTTTCACAACATTGAGTGTAGGAAGATGGGAGAGATGCGGTATACCAACAAACAAAACCTTTGCATAGTGTTGTAGTGTGTTTTTATATAAATGAGTATAATGCATGTAGATGGGTACAGTGTAGCCAAGTGACAACAATGGCACAGCCGAGTGATAGAAACGGTACCACCACCATCCTTTATCTAGGGGTAAAAAGGGGAGAAGTATAACGTGGAGAAGTGATAGTAATCTCACCCTGCATGACACAACACACATATGGGTACTTTTTTTCAACTATGTGTTTTAGGACATGTAGCCGCAATAAACGTTATCCATTAAAGCATGACAATTTTGTGTACTTTTATCATCTTGTAACAT
Source organism: Lolium perenne (assembly GCF_019359855.2). Classification (NCBI taxonomy): domain Eukaryota; kingdom Viridiplantae; phylum Streptophyta; class Magnoliopsida; order Poales; family Poaceae; genus Lolium; species Lolium perenne. Next base: position 215,720,809 of record NC_067250.2, on the reverse strand, counting down.
GACAGCCATCATTTTGAGAGAGAGAGATAGAGAGAGAGATCAAGTGAGTCCATGAACCCAGGGTCCATTATTGTTCCTATAAGAGTAAACATTTGTCTTGTCCTCTTGCATTTAGAGGACTGAGACATGTTTACATTTTGGTTTCATTTTGTACTGCCAAGCATCAAGTTAAACTCCTTCGTTACTTTGTTTTTTAGTTGCATACACAACTAGAATTGTGACACTCTAGTTGGAGAGAGTAAACAGTTTTTTCCTTCTTGCTTCTATTGTTTGATACGCATATACTTCCACATTGAGAGGTGCTACAGTGATCCCATGCTTTTTGGGGTTTCAGTGTTCCCTTAGAACCTCTAGGATGATATGATTCATGAAGCATGGCTATGTCCGACTCTCTTAAGTATTAAACGAGGCGGCCGACTAGCTAAGAGTTAGTCAGATGAATAACATGCATATAACGGTTTTTTAGATCGAGAAGAGAGTTGAGTTATTAAAGGGATGATAGTAACTCGCTTATAGCTTGACAAGGAGGCAAAAGGGACTTGGACGTATACCACATTGGAAAGGCTTGTCTTCATGACTCTATGGTACTTGGGAGTCGGATTCTGCTAGGAGTCGCTACCGACTGAGAGATTGTGAGTCCGACTCCAATCGTATCCAAGTCTCCATGAGCATGCAAGGTCACACAATTAAGAGCTAGGAGAGATTCGGATGTGTTCCGACTAAGAGTGAGCCGGCTGGGTGGGATCTAAGCCGGACATTGACTAGGTCAGCGAATTGGACTCACGGTGACCAGATCAGGGTTTTAATATGTGGTCCAAAATCCCACACTTCCTCCCCTACATATAGTGGAGGAAGTGGATGTGCCGCCACACCGTTAGACCATTCCATGTGTTGGAAACCATAGCCTACACTCCAATCCATCTGTTGTACTAGACCTAGAAGTTCGTCGCCGGGGTGCTCCTCCTCGTATGTGTTGATACTGGGAGCACTGGTGTACGATCAACACTTTGACGTGCTCATGGTATCGAACTGGATTGAGGACTACATTGCCCCAACGTGCTTCACCGAGTTTCGCACATGCACGTCTAGTGGTAATCCGCATGGCCTTCTACCCTAGCTAGTTCTTGGGAGTACCGCGTAGGTAGAATTTTTATGTTTATCCAGTTGCGTTCCAACACTCTCTTCATCATGGTGGCGGCGGTGATGGAGGCCGTGGAGCAAACGGCGGTGACTCTAGCGGCTTTTCCCTACCAATCTTCGCATGACTTCTTTGTTTCATGTATTTCTCTGTTTTCGGCCACCTTCCCACGAGTTTGAGATGGGGACCATTGATATGGTCACACCTAGATGGATCACCTACATTGACATATTTGGTTCTATCCTACTGGAGGCCCATGAAGCCAAAGAGAGAAACATATTTTACGAGTTCGGTGTCCCAGGAGGTACCTCAAATAGTACCGGACCTTGTACTACCACTGAAACGTTTCCAAATGAGAAGTACCTGAGCGGTACCACATCCGGGTACTATCGCAATCCCCACAACAGGGTATCTCAACGGGAGTTCCGGGCTGAGTACCGGTCGGGTACCGACCTGGACACAAAACGGATAACACGGATGGGTGATATCACGAGCGGTACCTAGCCCGGTTGTCGAGGGTGCTCCTCGGCAATACCCTCCGATAGGGGCTTAGGGTTGATGGAGTCCTGTAAGCTGACACGAGACATCGGTTCACAGACAAGCGGGGAGAGCGATTTACCCAGGTTCAGGGCCCTCGATGAGGTAAAACCCTTACGTCCTGCCTGTCTGATCTTGATTATGAGAATATTGGGTTACAATGGGGTGCCGAAGGGTTCGGCTGAGATCTCGTCGAGAGGCTAAGTGCTGCGGCGACCTAGCTCTAGACTTCTGGTGGCTAAGATTGTACGTGTCTTTCGGCAGCCCCTCTCCTGGCCTTTATATAGGAGGCCAGGTCTCAAGAGGTCTAACCGAGTACGACTAGATTTTACAATAGATCTATCTCTAAACTTTCCTTCGTTGTCTTGCTTGCCAAGGAATCTTCTGCCGCGCCATCCAAGTGGCCCATCTTTGTCATTGAATACCTTCATGGGCCTCCAGCTAGATCGTATAGGGTAGGGCAATGTCGGTTACCCGAAGGGTTATGCCCACGTGTCTAGCCGAAGATAGTTCGGGTAGAGACTAAAGCATGCCTCCACCTAATGTTCTTCTCCTGGATTGTTTCTGACCATCTTGTATCAGCATCATCTCCTTTATATCGGGTGCGTGTCAAGCGCCCCCGATGGGAGTAGCCCCCGAGTCTAGGTACGGATGCTTGCAATCCGTGCGTAGACTCAAGTTGTACTACTCGAACATTTTCTTCTGCCAAAATTTTGCTGCAATTCTAAATGGATCATCCGATACATTTGTACCAAGGCTTGTTTTACCCCATAAATTTTCAATGCATAAGGGATAATAAGTAACGTGCCCAACTTTTGCTTGTTAAATGCCGATGGCAAAACAACATCACCCTACACAGAATCAAGTCCCCGGGCATGATCCTGGAGTCCAAAAAAAGTTCTATCGGGTGCGCGTCCAGCGCTCCCGATGGGAGTAGCCCCCGAGTCTGGACACGGATGCTTGAAACCGGGTGCAGACTCGAGCTGAACATTCCATCCTTCTCTCCAAATATTTCTTCACATGAATATCTTCGAGTCCTCATTCTGTCGGGTGCGCGTTCAGCGCTCCCGATGGGAGTAGCCCCCGAGTCTAGGTACGGATGCTTCCAATCCGTGTGTAGACTCAAGTTCACCATCCGATACCCTTTTTATTCCTTCTAATGCTTCGAGCATCCCTCACGACGTCATTGATGACGTTTGCTGACACCTTGATTTTGACTGACAGGACGCGACCCGCTGGGCCCATTCTTTCTCTGTCTGGCCCCGTTTTAAAGCAATATCCGTCCTTCTCGCACAGTTACCAAGGCGCCTCCTTGATTTTCGCAATCATCAATGTAAAAAGGTCCACTTAATAAACTGGCAGCAATGACACGTGCCCACGCAGTCCTCAAGTTCTCCCTCTCTTAAAATCTCCAAAGGACGAGAATCTCTAATCTTCTCCCATATTTGCTGTAGCATCTTCTTGCCCTTCTTCTTCTTCCTTTCTTCGCAACCGCTGCGCGGCCACCACCGCTTTTTCCGATCCTCCCCAGATCTCGCAATGGTGAAGAAGAAGAACCTCACTGCCGCTGCCAGTTCCACGAGCGGTGGCGCCGCTGCCAAATCCTCCTCGAATCTTCCGAAGAGGAGTGCTCCAGATGCTCCTCCTCCAGCTCCGGCGCCGCCTGCGCCACCAGGCTCGATAGCCAAACCTGGGGATTGGCTAGCGTCATCCATCAACAACATGATGGGAAGAGGTCCCGAAGCCTGGGGTTAATCTCCTCCGACGAGGGGAATGTGATTCTTCCAAGTGCGATTTCTCGGCCCAATCCCCCTGCTGGCTTTACCGTGGTGTTCCTGTCGTTCTTGTATCGGGGTCTCTCGCTTCCCGCTCATGAATTCCTTCTTCATCTTCTGCGGACTTACGAAATCCAACTGTGGCAACTCACTCCTAATTCAATCCTTCACGTCGTTGTGTTCATCACCCTCTGCGAGGCGTTTTTGGGCATTGAGCCTCATTTTGGGTTGTGGAAAAAGATCTTTTATGTAAAGAGGTACAGCAGTAGTAATGGATCTTTTGTCATCGGAGGAGTGGGGTTTGTGGCTCGTTCGGAGGTTAATTATTTCAGTTTCCCAATGAGAGAATCTGTGCAAGGATGGAGACTGAAATGGTTTTATGTCAAGGATTCCTTGTCAACCGAGTCCCAGCTTCCTTGCTTTGCCGACGTCCTCGAAGCCAAGCCTAAGGATTCTTGGAAGAACATTCTCTCTCCCAACGAAAGGGCAGCAGCTGACGAATTATTTGCCAAATTTCTTCGAATCAAAGAGGCCGATGGCCAAACTATGATTGGCACAGAGGTGGCAGCGGTGTTCATGAAACGTCGAGTCCAACCAGTCATGGCCAGAGTTCGTCCGATGTGGTTGTATTCGGGTCCGAAGGATGAAACCAGGATTAATATTGCCGAACTGTCGGGAAAGGAGCTGCTTGATGAAGTTCGTCGCCTTACTTTCTTTAGTCAGGAAGACTCGATCCCATTGATATCTTCTTATACTCCCCTTGATGCCGATCATCCACCGCCAGAGGTAACTCCCTTTTCATACTCTTATTATGCTGCTTCCACTTGGTCGACATAATTACTATTGTTCTTATTTGTTCTTTTCTTCGACAGATCCCCACAGTTTCTGAAAACTTGCATGATTCGCCGAATGATACCTCTGAAGGAAGAGGCTCCTCAGTCCCTATTGATTTTCATACTGTCGAACACACAAGCCCAGAGAACGACCACGATGATCCGATAGATTCTGAAGCTGGCCACACCGATCTTCCTTCCTCAGCCGATGATGCTTGCGACATAGAGGGTTCAGTGCGTGATGATGACGCTGATCGTGATGCCTTTGTTAATGAAGCTGTGGAGGAGACCAGGGCTTAACCCGTGAAGAGATCAACTGGCGGCTTCGCTGATGAAGACGATCTCTTCGATATGTAAGCGCCGTCTTTCCTGAATTCATATTTCGTATTTTATTTCTCGTATTTCTTTCATAACTTTGGTCAGTCACTTCCTTTCGCAGTGACGAAGGTTTCATTGAACCTCCGCCTAAGAAAGCCAAATCTGGCGCTACTCCTCTGGACGTCGCGGCTTCAGAAGCTTTGGCTCCTAAGGCAGCCCCCGCGGCCCAGGTATCGACTGCTTCCTCCCTTTCCAAGGGGAAAGATGTTCCTTCAAGTGCTGCCGCCACGACTCCTCCTTCTGTAAGTCCTTTTTGATTACAACGCGAATTTCTTGGAGTGTTCCTTGTCTAATGATTCTTTGTCAAACATCCTTCTTCCTCAAGGACCTGCGGGTTGTTATATCCTCTTTGGAGGCCTTCGCCTCCCAATTCACTTCTCTGGAGGCAGACAAGGTTCGGCTGCAGAAGGAAGTTAAATCTTCTTCCTCGAAGTTGAACGGCGCAATCAAGATAGTTGCCGAAGCTCGCCAAGAAGTCGACTCCCTGAAGAAGGAACTGGGCAAGCTGAAGAAAAAGCTGAAAGAAGAGGAGGCGTCTAGGCTGGCTGCCGAGGCTTGGGCAACTGAAAAAGATGAACTCCTTCGCCAGTCTTCCTTGGCTTTGCTTGGTAATCTCTTTTATACTTCTCTGTCGATTATTGTACTTACGAATTTGATCTTTTGTCAGTGATCTTTTTCATTCTATTCTTTTGCAGAAGCCACCAACATCCCTGCCAATGCCTTGGACAAAATTCCAAATAACTCTCCTGCAAACGGTGTATCGATGACTCTCGCCTCCCACCAGCTTACGCGGGAGCTTCTTGAAAAAGGAAAAGGTGCCATGGCGCGGATGCACTCGATGATCTTCCCCAAGATCAATCAAGACAAAACTCTGGGGCAGTTGATCGACGCCTTCGCGGTTGACACCAAGAAGGTTATCGAGGTATTCAAACGCACTTCGCGTACCTATGGTGCCCTCCTTGCCTTCCAACTTATGATGGGTCACGGCTTTAAGGCCGACATCGAAGAAATGTCTAAGGAGCTGCCGAAAGAGCAAGATGGGCGGTTCATTGATTTAAGCGTCTTCAAAACGCCAGCCCTTAAGTGTGCTCGCCAGCTCCTTGAACTGGTTTCATCAGGGAAGACATCGGCTGGCCCCAGTTTATCGACTCAGACCCAAACCCTTTGATTTTTGTAACAAACTTTTCTTTGAGCTGATGTGGAACAATGTTCTGTCGCAAAACTTATGTTTGTAATAAACTCCGTGCTAGCAATGTTGCTAGTACACCTTTGTTATGATATTTTCACTTGCACTTCTCCCGATGGGAGTTACTTCGGATGTTTGAATTGATACGATCCGTCATCCCTTTTAACGCTGTTTCTTGCAGGTTTTCCCAGTGCCCGCATTTGTCGACGACTCTTCGGGTGCTCTTCCTGAAGGTGACCGAATCCAACGTATGAAGGATCGGATCGCTCGGATGGAGAAGGATCTGCGCAACACTTATGCCTTAGCTGCTATTGTCAATAAGAAGAGCGAGATTGCAGCCGAAGTAGAGCGGTACGCTCTTACTGAACTGCATAAAGCCACCGAAAGTTTGAACTGTAAGTTTCTTGGTTCTTGCACTCTTTTGTCAACAATGCATTGTCTGATCCTCTATTGATTCCTTTGGCAGTCATAGCTCTGAACCGTGCTGAAGAGAACAAGCGGATTCACGAACGTGTGAACGCATTAACCCAACTATCATCAGCCGATGAAATTTTCTGGAGGGAGCATTCGAAAGCTTCGGCTGTTGCACAGTTCCAAGATCAAGTCCAACAAGTCCACCACTTCTTCGACAAGTGTTACAAGGGACTGAGAGTAATATGGAAAACAATGTTTCCGTTGAACGCAGTTCCTCCCACGTTGTTGACTTTAATGTCGGAGTTCAGCAATGCCAAGAAGGTCAAGAGCCTGGTACGTGCTCAAGTGTTTGCGGGAGCTAGGTTTGCGCTTGCCCTCGTCCTTCCGCGGTATCCTTCAGCAGAGTTGCTATCCATTGCCAATGCAACAGGTGATTTGGAGCTTTTGTATCCGAAGGTCGTATTGTCGTCTAATATAATTGTCGATAGGCTAGAAAGAGACTCAAAGGTACCTGAAGAAAAAGATACTTTGCAAGGGTGATTCAAGGTCACTTTCTTTATTGTAAATAGATAGTTTAGCTACTTCATCCGTGTTTGGATTGCGTAGTTGACACTTATTTTTCGGTAGATACATGTGTATGTATTTGTACCGTGTCGATGCCGTTGGCAAATTTTGTAGGGGCAAATCTTAATTGTCCGTTTAGACGTTTTCGTATTCGTTGGTCAGAAAATTGTTTGAGCGATCAACTCGTGTTGCAGGTCTTGCTAAACCCGTTGTATGTGCAACTTGCTTTCAACCGATGTTTGTTTTGACAGCGGCTCCCGAATATATCGGATGCGATAACTTCTGCCAATGAGCCCTTTGTTCTTTGATATTTCCATAAGTAAAATATCGAACGTGGGTTGTATTATGTGTATTTCCAAACTCTTGCTATTTTCGGCACTCGTAGAGGCATCTATAGCAGAGGGAAAGGTTTGCACCCTTGTTTATTTTGCATCCTTTAGCACTCGTAGAGGCTTTTCTTTTGGAGCATGATCTTCTGCCGCGTACTACGTTGCACCGTCGTTTGCCAGGGTCTGTCGACGGAAACGTCTTCGGCAGCGTTTAGGAGCTTGGTGAATCTCCCGATGTACGCACGCATCGATTCCTTCTGTTTTTGCTGACAATGCCATAATTCTTCAATCCCGACGGGCCTCTTGTATGTTGCTTGGAAATTGGCAACAAAAGCGTCTACTAGGTCGTCCCATGATTTGATGGAACCCTTCGGCAGACCTCTTAACCAGGCTTGTGCTGAGTCTTTTAGGTAAAGCTGCAAGCATTGCATCGCTGCTATCTGATTTCCTTTGTGCAGGATCACAGTCTGCAGGTAGTCGTCTATCCAGGACCTCGGCTCCTGCTATCCATCATATTTGGCGGCGTCAGTAGGAGTAGGTTTGAATTTTCTGGGGGGCATCGCCTCGCGGATTTTGTAGCTTAAACAATCGGCCCCCCTCAGCTCGCCATCGTTCTCCCTGCTTTCATCTGAAGAATCACTGTCATATTCCTCCCTAGCGGCGCGTCGTCGCCTTGCTTTGTCGATTCTGCTCTGAGTGATTTCATCTCGAGCATCTCTCGCATGGTGCTTTGAGCCACTGGCCTGTAGCGTGGTCTTTTTCTTCCGCGGGACCAAGTTGTCCCCCAGTATCGCGAGACTTTCTAGGGCACCTCGATGGGCTTGGGCCATGGAACCTTCAGGGCGCTGATTGATGAGGTATGCCGCGAGATTGGCGGTTGCTCCTGCGACGGTTTTCGGCCGTGGCATGCCCGCGGTGTCCGTGGTCATAAAAGACTTGGTCAGGTTCGATGTTATTTCCCTGGCATCATCTTCCGAGAGCCTGGACAATCTTGATCGGTGCTTGCCTACCCCTTGAGTGCTTCGAGAGGCGCTTCCTCGCGAACCTCTCCTGGATTGTTCTGCAGCAGTTAGGCGTCTCTCGAGGGCGGCTTGCTCTTTCGATAGGTGTTCCCAGTTTTTCTCTAGTATAGAGCGATAAGCGTTGAGGGTTCCAACCGAGGTTCCTGCGGGGAGCGGCGTGCTGTTAAGTACGGCTGCCTTGGCTGCTGCCCACTCCTCGTCCGCGATGGTGTAATCGCTGTTGTGGTTGCTGGCACTGTTTTCGAAACTTGCTCGTCTACTGGAACGAGGAGTGTGATCTCTGTCTCCTCTGTGCCTTGTGTTTCCCGTGTTATTGGTGACATAAACTTGGTGGTGTGCCGTTCTTCGGGTGGTACCTTGGACGGTGCTGTCGACACTATCCTCTCCCGATGAATACTGGGCATTGCAGATGAATGGTGTGTCGCTTGAACCTAGCCCGTGCCTGGCATCGCAGTGCAAGCAGTAGTATGAGGTCATCTCCGAAGATGCGAGATTGTCAGATCCAACCGACATGGAAGACGTTGAACGAGTAGTCGATGATGCAGACGAGCCCGTTGAGTCCGTCAGACCAGCCGAAAGGTCGATTGATGACGACGTGCTTGGATCTGTTGATCCGGAGGCGAGTTGCTCCAGCAGTCGAAGAATTCCTTCTGCGTTGACGTTGTAGTGGACGCTGCCGAAGGCCATCTCCATGTTTCCTTGTAGATCTGAGAAGGTTGAGCGAGAGGAATCGCTGTGCGGGGTGAATTCATAGGAGCCGAATCGAATCGGGCTTCCCAGGTTTGGCGATGACGGTGTCGATGAAGTTGCCGATGACATGACTGGATCTGCCGATGACCGATCTTGTGCCGACAGGGTTCCCACAGATGGCACCAATTGTCGAGGGTGCTCCTCGGCAATGCCCTCCGATAGGGGCTTAGGGTTGATGGAGTCCTGTAAGCTGACACGAGACATCGGTTCACAGACAAGCGGGGAGAGCGATTTACCCAGGCTCGGGGCCCTCGATGAGGTAAAACCCTTACGTCCTGCCTGTCTGATCTTGATTATGAGAATATTGGGTTATAATGGGGTGCCGAAGGGTTTGACTGAGATCTCGTCGAGAGGCTAAGTGCTGCGGCGACCTAGCTCTAGACTTCTGGTGGCTAAGATTGTACGTGTCTTTCGGCAGCCCCTCTCCTGGCCTTTATATAGGAGGCCAGGTCTCAAGAGGTCTAACCGAGTATGACTAGATTTTACAATAGATCTATCTCTAAACTTTCCTTCGTTGTCTTGCTTGCCAATGAATCTTCTGCCGCGCCATCCAAGTGGCCCGTCTTTGTCATTGAATACCTTCATGGGCCTCCAGCTAGATCGTATAGGGTAGGGCAATGTCGGTTACCCGAAGGGTTATGCCCACGTCACCGGTAGTACCGCTCCTAGGTGATCAGCGGAAGTACCCCAGTCTAGGTTCCAGCTCGTGTATACACGTATGTTAGGCAGCGGTACTGATGGGTTCGTTGTATTGAAAACAAAAAATTCCTATGATTGCAACAACAAAAACACCAAGATCATATCTAGGAGATACTAGTAATGGTTAAACCTAGTGGAGATAAACTCACCCTCAAAGACACAAAGCGTTAACGATAACAATTCTCGTGGTTGATGTAGAGGATCACTCGCCGATCTCAAGATCGTGAAGAAGACAAGCTCCACAAGGGGAAACATCTCCGTACTTGGTCACACATACGGCTCAATGATGACCTCCGATCCCTCGTTCCAGCGGGGCTGTGGAAGTAGAGGATCCACCAGGAACTCCAACAACACAATAACTTGGTGGTGTTGGTGGAGATAATATTTCTGCAGGGCTTCGTCTAAGCCATGCCTTTTTTGGTTGAGCAGCGGGCAGAGGGGAGGGGCAAGTGAATCAACCTTTTAGAGAGGATATACACACCACAATATATAGGAGAAGGGGAAGCAGCCCCTGAGGGGGCGTGGTGCTACCTCCTTTCCCCTCTTTATGTGAGTGGTAACCCCCTTTTAACTAACTTGAAACTTCCTCTTAGTATTGGTATAAACTTCCACTCATAAATCCCAAGAGTGTTTCTCCCATAAATAGGAATTTTATTCTAGACTTAGTATTTGTTGATTCTTTTAATCAATAAACAATAAGATTTAACCCCTGAGCTATTCAGAAATCCCGAAACAATTTCTCTGATGTCTAATATTTTTTCCAATGTTCTGTATCCTCTCACAAACCTTACGTGTGGCATCGTAAAGTTTGCGAATAATATGTACATGATTGATACACTCTCCAATCAATAATCACTAGCGGGATCTGGAGATCCGTAATGACTCTCACTTATTCAACGATGAATCTGGTGATCACGTGAATCATAAACATCATAACCAACTTCTTTTGTCTCGCGATATTTTACTTGTCCGAGATCCGATCATCAATATAAAACATACCTAGTTCGATCTTGTTACAAACAAGTAATCTTTACTCATTTCGTGATATGACATCCTCGTGAGCCAGTCACGTGCTTGCAAGCGATGTCGATGTAATATCACCGAGAGGGCCTAGAGTATATATCACCGATATCTGGATGGACAAATCCAACTCTTGATCCATAAGACTCAACTAATACTTTTCAAGTACCCTACGAAACCTTTATAGTCACCCTGTTACGGTGTGACGTTTGATGGAACAAAAGCACCCTTCCGGTATCAGTAATTGACATGATCCCATGGTCTAAGGATTAGAGCTACTTCGTATGTGTTTGATATAGTAATGTAAACTTAATGACTTGATTGTATTGCTATACCTACTTGGGTGTGTGTTCATCACACCATTCTTCTAATGACGTGACCCCGTTATTAACAACATCCAATGTTCATGATCAGGAAACCTTGACCATATGTTAATCAACCAGCTAGTTAAAAGAGATGCTTTACTGGGAACACTTGTTTGTTTATTAAACACATAATGATTAACGTTTCCGGTTAATACAATACTAGCATGAGAAATAAACATCTATTATAAACATGGAATAACAATAACCAGTTTATTATTGCCTGTCATGCATACTTTCTTTTTGTACTACCGCTGGCCACACCGGTACTACCGGCCAAGGAAAATCTGCAGAAAACAACACAATAATTTGCGTTTGGAATCTCCGATTTGGGCGAAACCAATTTTGTTGGAAAGAGGAAGACAAGAGCTATCCCTAAAAATATTAAGAACAAGAGGGAGCAATTTTCAATGAATTTAGAGGTGAAACCTCTTAACACGAAGAACCCAGAAAACTCGAAACTCAAAAATGCAACAAATTTTTCATACGAGATCAGTTTTCGGTGAGCTAGAGCTTTTCAGGAGAATGAACACAAGCTCTGAAACATCACATGGATAAGAACAAAGAACAACCAAGAAATATGGCACAAGTCATGCAAGGATTCGGGCTATCTCCGAACAATATGATCAAGTTACTCATTGGAGAGCCCTGTTGATAGTATGACCAACTATCCTATAAATCAGTCCCCCAACTACACTACGAGACCGGTAACAAAGAAAGCCTATGAAGAACAAACCTTGACCTTGCACATTATACTTTAGGTAGCAGATGAAGATCTTGACCGCTTCAGGATGGAACACATTTCTTAATTGTGCTTTGCTTCATGATGTCTTGCGGATTGCTCCCCCATAATCCACTACGGGAGAGATTTTTCTTGGCATATCTTTATGTATCCATGACCACCATTTGGATGTCAAGCTCCATATTCACCGTATTCTTCAATGCACGCCACCGTCCTCATCCATCTTATTCAATGCATGCCATTTCTTCTTTCTTCAAAATGTTGATGTCTTGAAGATGCACATGAGAGTTAAATCTATCTTCTTCTTGAAGACATACTTGACTTTGGCTTGAAACTTCTCATGACCAAACTTGATACGTTGAAAACGTACCTATAATTTTTTATGCTTCATGCTTGTTTTACACCAATTGCTATATGTTTTGTTAACACTTCGTGACATTTTTATGCATTTTATTGGAACTAACCTTTTAACAAGATGCCACAGTGCCAGTTCCTGTTTTTTGCTGTTTTTGTATTTCAGAAAAGTTGTTCTGAAAATATTCTCGGAATTGGACGAAACAAAAGCCGAAGTTCCTAGACGGGGTCCAAAGGGGAGACGGAGAAGAGCCGGGAGGCGGCCACACCACCCCTAGGTGCGGGCCCCCTGGCCGCGCCTAGGCATTGTGTGGGCCCCCCTGGCGCCCACCGACATCACCCTTTCGCATATATATTGCTCCCGACGCAAAAACCCTAAATGGATCAGCCTCCATCCAAGAAAATTTCTGTAGCTCCGCCGTCATCGAAGACAAGTTTCGGTGGACAGAAATCTCTGTTCCGACACCCTGCTAGGACGGGGAATTGCCCTCGAAGCAATCTCCATCGACTTCACCACCATCTTCATCGTTGTTTCTGACTCCCATGATGAGGAGGGAGTAGTTCTCCCCCGAGGCTGAGGTCTTTACCGGTAGCTATGTGGTCTATTTCTCTCTCCCATGGTGTGATCTTTATGTGATCATAAGCTTTGTAATCTAGTTGAATAAGTAGATGTTACTCTTCATCTATTATGCTACTCAAGTGGTTTTATTATTGTGATCTCCGGAGACACCTTGCCCCACGGTGTGAAGGTGACAGCGTGCGCACCGTTTGTGTCTCTTAGGCTAAAGATTACAGAAATACTTAACATGAGCTATAATTTGAGTTGGATGTCTCTATGAAATTGTGGTGTTTGTCAGTACCATCTTTGGATTCTCAAAGTGACAGAGTGGGGTGTCCCTAGTTTTGGAACGCGAACTTTAAGGAGTGCTTTTGCAGCCCTATGGGGTGAATTGGTGTTCGATATCCAACCACAGAGTGGTTCAGAGTAGCATAGTGAAGAGATGATATTTATGTATTCAATTATGATATTATTGTTGAGAGTGTCCACTAGTGAAAGTAAGATCCCTAGGCCTTGTTTCTGAGAACTGAAACACCATTTACAACCAGTTCTGCTACATGTTTGCTTGCTTCCATTTTTTATTTCAGATTGCAATTACCACTTATAATCATCCATATTCTTTGTATTTCACTATCTCTTCGTCGGAGTAGTGCACCTATACAGCTGACAAGTGTATTGGGTGTGTTGGGGACACAAGATACTTCTTGTATCTTAATTGCAGGGTTGCTTGAGAGGGATATCTTTGACATCTACCTCCCTGAGTTCGATAAATTTTGGGTGATTCACTTAAGGAAAATTTGCTGATGTATTATAAATATCTGCACTTTGAGGCATAACATTGTCTACAAGAATAGAAGCGTGCATAGACATTAAGCTCTTTTCTGGCGCCGTTGCCGAGGAGGTAAGATAAAAGGTACTCACATCCTCTGGCTACTAAGCTATCTTCTAGTACTATTGCTGGTGTGTGAGTGCTCGTAGTTATTTCCTTTAGATTCTGCAATTATATCTTTTTATTTCTTGTTTTTATTTTCACTAGTTAGGCTTACTGGAAAATAACAAAAAAAATTAGAGAGCTTTATAGTATTTATCTTGAGTTAGGACATGAGGTGTTTGAAGAGAAAATTAAAAAACCTATGGAACTTTATTTGCATGCTATTAGCAATGTCATTAGTATGAATTCTTTGAACACCATTATTGCTAATGCTATGGAAAATTCTAAGCTTGGGGAAGCTAGTTTTTATGAAAATAATCTTTTTAGTTCCTCAGCTTTAGAGGAGAAATTTGCTATGATGGTACTATACCTCCAATATATGATGATTACAATGATGAATATGGTATTTTCAGTCCACCTACTATTGAGGAGAAAATTAATTATGATTACAATATGCATCCTATATTTGATGATTATGGTGATGAAAATAATCATGATAGTTATTTTGTTGAATTTGCTCCCACTACAATTAATAAGAATGAATATGCTTATGTGGGGAGTAATAATTATTTTATGCATGTGGCTCATGATAAGAATGTTTTATGTGATAGGTATACTGTTAATTTTATTCATGATGCTACTGAAAGTTATTACGAGAGAGGGAAACATGTTTTTATATATATCTGAACAATATTAAGTTTCACCTATTTATGTTGAAAATTTTGAAGTTGCACTTTTTTTTGCTTTCCTATGCTTGTTGCTTTGTGCTTCCATGATTTGTTTCTTTACAAGATTATTTTTCATAGTAAGTGGGTTAGACTTAAGTTTGTTTTATATTTGCTTCTTGATGCTCTTTTTTACTTTAGTTCATATTTCTTATATGAGCATCTTCTCAAACTACTGTGCCTAGTTGAAAGACGTTAAAGAAAAGCACTCTTGTAAGATAACCCATGTTTTATTTCTGTAATTTTTCTTTTCTTGAGTCTTGGAAGTTGTTACCTCTGTAACAACCTCTTCTTATCTTTTTTATTTTGTTTTTGTGCCAAGAATAACCTCTAATAGGAAGAAGGTAAGATTTGGGGAAGTTGTTGTCCCGAAATAGATTCTAATTTGTCAATAAAAAATTATTACTCTTAGACAGAACGTCGGATTGATCTGAATTTTTTTGAGCACATGCCCCGGGTTATTGTCTAACTTTCATTAGTTTTGCAGTTTTCGATTTGAGCAATAGATGATTTTTGAAAAAGATGATCTTTACATGTTGTTCTGTTTTGACAGATTTCTGCCTATTTGCATTTGCCTATTAATCTTTTTATTTTTGAGTTCTTTTGAGAGAAAGTGCTTTTAAAAGAAGTTTCTACAATAGCTTATGTTCTAATGGATGTTTGAATTCTGTTGAAACTGAACCAAAGTGGATTTATTATCTTGAATACACTAATGTTGCTAATGAAAATTGTGTGAAGTTTTATATGACGGAAGTTTTCAAGTGTAGGGAGAGAAGAATGATGTGATGAGATGAAGGATGGACAAAAGATCAAGCTTGGAGTTTCCCATGTCACCCCAAGAAATATCCAAGAGGTACAGGTGTCAAAGCTTGGTGATTCCCAAGGCATCCCCTTCTTCATGAACAAAAATATTAGGTCATCTTTCAAGACACTGTATTTTTATTGCTTCATATGCTATGTGTTATTCTTGGAGCGCCTTTATTTTTTTAGTTTGTTTGTTGTAATCAACTTGGTTGGATCCTAGCATTCTTGTGTGGGAGAGAGACACGCTCCGCTTTTTCATGTGAATACTCGTATTCTTCACTTATATTTGTTAGAGTATTCTTGTCTAGCTACTTCAATGCGTTTAGCTCCTGTTTTTTATGCATATCTTCTTCAGAGCTTGTTAGTTTTATTTAGTTAGGTATGATTAGCTCTCTGGTCTTCATTGATAAATTATTATGAGAGTTGTTTCAAAAAAAAGTTGATTGGTGTTGGAGAAGTGTAAAATATTTCAAGCTTATAGTGGTGCAAAAGGAAGCTTGTTTATACCGTGGCTTAGACTTTAACATGTCATGTTAGATATTAATTCAATTATATACTTAGTAGTTATTGTTTCAGCATGACTTGTCTCAAATAGCTGAGAGTGTTTAATGTGCCATTCAAAGAATTATATTTTGTTTTAATTATACAAAAGCATAACATTGCTGTATTCTCCTTTAAATGATTTATTTGGGTTGACTTGGCGCATGCTTACACCATGTTATGACTACAAACCAGTCACCTCAAGCATCTATAATCATTTAGCTTTTGACTTGTAATATCACTTTATGCTTTGATTAATAATGTTTTGTCGCCATGCATGATTATGGCCATTATTGCACTCTTAGTTGGTCGCTCCCACTCTCTTGCTAGCCTTCACCTGTATTGAGTATGAGCTCTACTCGTGCATCCAACTTCCAATAACACAAAGTTTGACAAATGTGTGCACCATACCTACCCATATGTGGTATTTCACCGCCACTCCAAAGTAAATTGCTTGTGTGTGACCTTTAAAACCTTCAAAAGCTATTACCTGATTTGTGTTCCTGTTTTAGCTCAAGAGGAAGTGTTGGATGCTTTATTGTCTCTTTCATGTTTATTTGGCTTCACACCTTGACTAGCATGCATAATTTGCTAGTCCCTAATATTGCAAAAAGAGCGGGCAAACGGGTGCCCAACCCACTAAATATAAAATAAACGAATAATCAAATAAATATCCTAACACTATAGGCTTGAGAAATCATGAACTTAGCTTGTTCAAACAAAGGAGAAGATGAAATTTATTGTTCTCTCTATGGGAGCCGCTCTTGAAGCCATTAAACATGAAAGGATGATAAATCATTTGATGCCATTCGTTGACATAGACATACATATCTCACAAAATTATATGTTCAATACCTCTGTTTTATTCAAATAAAAAGCTCTCGCACATGAGTAAACCCTGCATCCCTCTGTGAAGGGCCTTTCTTTTACTTTTATGTTGAGTCTTCATCTTCTAACTTTATGGACCAATTAAGAGAGCATAGTTGTCATTCTGAGTATAATATGCATAGTCCCAAAATTTACTATTGATTGATTCATGAATATGTTATTGCTTGTTCTCAAACTATTTGTATGTAGTCACCCTTTGAACTTTAAAGGTGTCCTGACATTTATGTTTTGCTATTCCATGAAGGTCAAGCTGAATACCAATTTGCTATGTTTTCTCTATGCTCGAAACAAACAAATAGCTTTCAATGCATTATTATTCATGATCTTTTGTTTGTGTTAATTTTCATGTAGCAACATAGTTTCTAAGTTACATTGTTAGAATTTTATCCATCATGCCTATGTTTAGAGTACTTTAATCTCAGCTTGCAATGCTTTTATAATAACTTGATCAAGATTGTGTTGGTTGCATGTCACCTCAAAAATTATTTTGTTATCACTTACCTACACTACAAGAAAAGTTGCCATGGCCGACGAAGTTGAAGTCGCGCCGTGGTTGCTGGTGTACCATGGCCGACGATTTTTGGTCCCTCCGTGGTGCATGTCAAAACTTTTTTTTTCTTGTTTTTGAGGCCACCTAGCCCAACGAAAGCGGCCAAAACGTCGCGTATGGTGGCCCGGGACGTGGTGCATCTCGAAATCTCGGGTTCGCCGGCCGAGTCAACGCAAATCCGCACCGCCGAGGGATGTAGGGCCCAGATGGCAGCCTCTCTGGCATTGTTTTTTTTCTCGATCACGCCATCTCGTTCAACGTTCTCCGATCGAGCCGTTTACGATGCAGGATCATGGGTCCCGCATGTCATCCTCTATGAACCAAAATTCTTTCTATTCTTGGATTTTTTTGACCCCCGATTTCTCGGCTACTTCCTTTTTCTTTTGATCCCTTGCCGCCTTGGAAACGTTGAGACCGCTGCTGCTAAATGGGACCCGCATGTCATCCTCTATGTGCAATCAACTTTCTTTTCTTGGAGTTTTTTTTGGCACCTCAAATTTGGTCACTTGCCTTTTTCTTTCGATCCCCTGCCGCCTCTCAAATGGTGATACCGCTGCTGCTAACTGGGACCCGCATGTCATCCTCTATGTACTATAAAACTTTCTTTTCTTGAATTATTTTTGGCACCTCATATTTGGTCACTTACCTTTTTCTTTCGATCCCCTGCCGCCTCTCAAACGGTGATACCGCTGCTGCTAAATGGGACCCGCATGTCATCCTCTATGTACTATAAAACTTTCTTTTCTTGAATTATTTTTGGCTCCTCATATTTTTTCACTAGCCTTTTTCTTTCGATCCCCCGCTGCCTCTCAAACGGTGATACCGTTGCTGCTAAATGGGACCCGCATGTCATCCTCTATGTACTATAAAACTTTCTTTTCTTGAATTATTTTTGGCTCCTCATATTTGGTCACTTGCATTTTTCTTTCGATCTCATGCCACGTTTGAAACGTTGAGGAACCTGCTGGCTCATGGGACCCGCATGTCATCCTCTATGTGCTATAAAAGTTTATTTTCTTTATTATTTTTTCACCCTCTGATTTTTGGCTATTTCCTTTTTCTTTTGATCCCCTGCCGCCTTGAAAACGTTGGGTAAGCTGCTGACTCATGGGACCCGCATGTCATCCTCTATGTACAATCAACTTTCTTTTTCTTTTGATCTCAAGCCGCATTTGAAACGTTGAGACCGCTGCTGCTAAATGGGACCCGCATGTCATCCTCTACGTACAATAAAGTTTCTTTTCTTGGATTATCTTTGGCTCCTGATATTTTGTCACTTGCCTTTTTCTTTCGATCTCATGCCGCCTTTGAAACGTTGAGTAAGCTGCTGGCTCATGGGTCCCGCATGTCATCCTCTACGAACAATAAAAGTTTCCTTTCTTGGAGTTATTTTTTACCCCTAATTTCTGGCTATTTGCCTTTTTCTTTTGATCTCCTGCCCCCTCTGAAACGATGAGGACGCTGTTGGCAGGTCGGTCCCACATGTCATCCTCTATGAACAATAAAAGTTTCCTTTGATGGATTTATTTTGAACCCCTAATTAATTTCTGGATATTTCCCCTGCCGCCTTGGAATCGTTGAGGATGCTGCTGCCTCATGGGTCCCGCATGTCATCCTCTCAGAACGGTAAATGTTTATTTTCTTGGATTTTGTTGACCAAACGATTTTTGGCTTATTTTTTCTTTCGATCACCTGCAGCCTTTAAAACGTTGAGGACGCCGCTGGCTCACGGGTCCCACATGTCAACCTCTATGAACAATAAACGCTGAGGATGCTGCTGCCTCATGGGTCCCGCATGTCATCCTCTCAGAACGAAAATGTTTCTTTTCTTGGATTTTTTACCAACAGATTTTTGGTTTATTTTTTCTTTCCATCCCCTGCCGCCTTTAAAACGTTGACGACGCTGTTGGCTCATGGGTCCCCGATGTCAGCCTCCCGTACAAGAAACATATGATATCTTGATTATTTTGCAGACAATAAACAATGTATTGCGCTCTGAGCTATTTCAAACGGATAATTAAATATTTATTTTTACATAAACAAACTTATATGTTGAATCTCCTTGTTTTTTTGTCTTTGCGAAGCATAGGACTTTCTGTTTTTTAGAAAATTTAACTTTCCTGTTTTGGAGTGGGCTGAAATTGTACGAGTCAAAAGGCCAAGCGGGATAGTTCGAAAGCCTAGATGTCCAGATGCAGCCCAATTGAAATATTTCTTCTTGGATTTTTTCACCCCACGATTTACGGCTACTTCATTTTTCTTTTGGTTGTGTGTCGCCTTGGAAACGTTGAGACCGCTGCTGCAAAATGGGACCCGCATGTCATCCTCTACGTACAATATAATTTCTTTTCTTGGATTATTTTTGGCTCTGATATTTGGTCACTTGCCTTTTTCTTTCGATCCCGTGCAGCCTCTCAAACGGTGATACCGGCTTGCTAATAGGGACCCGCATGTCATCCTCTATGTACAATCAAGTTTCTTTTCTTGAATTATTTTTGGCTCCTGATATTTGGTCACTTGCCTTTTTCTTTCGATCTCATGCCACGTTTGAAACGTTGAGGAACCTGCTGCTAAATGGGACCCGCATGTCATCCTCTATGTACTATAAAACTTTCTTTTCTTGGATTATTTTTGGCACCTCATATTTGGTACTTGACTTTTTCTTTCGATCCCCTGCTGCCTCTCAAACGGTGATACCGCTGCTGCTAAATGGGACCCGCATGTCATCCTCTATGTACTATAAAACTTTCTTTTCTTGGATTATTTTTGGCTCCTGATATTTGGTCACTTGCATTTTTTTCTTTCGATCTCATGCCACGTTTGAAACTTTGAGGAACCTGCTGGCTCATGGGACCCGCATGTCATCCTCTATGTGCTATAAAAGTTTATTTTCTATGGTTTTTTTCACTCTCTGATTTTTGTCTATTTCCTTTTTTCTTTTGATGCCCTGCCGCCTTGGAAACGTTGAGTAAGCTGCTTACACATGGGACCCGCATGTCATCCTCTATGTACAATCAAGTTTCTTTTCTTGAATTATTTTTGGCTCCTGATATTTCGTCACTTGCCTTTTTCTTTCGATCTCATGCCACGTTTGAAACGTTGAGGAACCTGCTGGCTCATGGGACCCGCATGTCATCCTCTATGTGCTATAAAAGTTTGTTTTCTTGGATTTTTTTCACCCTCTGATTTTAGGCTATTTGCCTTTTACTTTTGATCCCCTGGCCCCTTTGAAACGTTGAGTAAGCTGCTGGCACATGGGACCCGCATGTCAACCTCTATGTCCATCAACTTTCTTTTCTTGGATTTTTTTTTGACCCCCTAATTTCTAGCTACTTTCTTTTTCTTTTGATCTCAAGCCGCATTTCAAACATTGAGACCGCTGCTGCAAAATGGGACCCGCATGTCATCCTCTATGTACAATAAATCTTGGATTATTTTTGGCACCTCATATTTGGTCACTTGCGTTTTTTTCTTTCGATCTCATGCCGCCTTTGAAACGTTGAGTAAGCTGCTGGCTCATGGGTCCCCTATGTCATCCTCTACGAACAATAAAAGTTTCCTTTCTTGGAGTTATTTTTGACCTCTAATTTCTGGCTATTTGCCTTTTTCTTTTGATCCCCTGCCCCCTTTGAAACGATGAGGACGCTGTTGGCAGGTCGGTCCCACATGTCATCCTCTATGAACAATAAAAGTTTCCTTTGGTGGATTTATTTTTTACCCCTAATTAATTTACGGCTATTTCCTTTTTTTCTTTTGAACCCCTGCCTTGGAAACGTTAGGATGCTGCTTCCTCATGGGTCCTGCATGTCATCCTCTCAGAACGATAAATGTTTTCTTTTCTTGGATTTTTTTACCAACTGATTTTTAGTTTTTTATTTTATTTTCGATCCTCTGCCGCCTTTGAAACGTTGACGACGCTGCTGGCTCATGGGTCCCCGATGTCAGCCTCCCCGTACAAGAAACATGTGATATCTTGATTATTTTCCAGACAATAAACAGTGTATTTCGCTCTGAGCTATTGCAAACGGATAAATTAAATCTTCATTTTTACATAAACAAACTTATATGTTGAGTGTCCTTGTTTTTTGTTTTTGCGAAGCATAGGACTTTCCTTTTTTTTTTGAGAAAAAACCGAACTTTCCTGTTTTGGAGTGGGCTGAAATTGTACGAGTCAAAAGGCCCAGCAGGATAGTTCGAAGGCCCAGATGTCCAAATGCAGCCCAATTGAAATCTTTTTTTCTTGGATTTTTTTCACCCCCTGATTTCTGGCTACTTCATTTTTCTTTTGGTCCTGTGCAAAATGGGTCCCACATGTCATCCTCTATGTACAGTAAATTTCTTTTCTTGGATTATTTTCGGGTCTGATATTTGGTCACCTGCCTTTTTCTTTCGATCTCATGCCGCCTTTGAAACGTTGAGGAAGGCTGGCCGGCGCTTGGGTCCCGCATGTCATCCTCTATGAACAATAAAAGTTTCCTTTCTTGGAGTTATTTTTGACCCCTAATTTCTGGCTACTTCCTTTTTCTTTTGATCCCCTGCTGCCTTTGAAACGTTGAAAACTTTCTTTTCTTTGATTATTTTTGGCACCTCATATTTGGTCACTTGCCTTTTTCTTTCGATCCCCTGCCGCCTCTCAAACGGTGATACAGCTGCTGCAAAATGGGACCCGCATGTCATCCTCTATGTACTATAAAACTTTCTTTTCTTGGATTTTTTTTGGCTCCTGATATTTGGTCACTTGCCTTTTTTCTTTCGACCTCCTGCCGCATCTCAAACTGTGATACCGCTGCTGCAAAATGGGACCCGCATGTCATCCTCTATGTACAATAAAGTTTCTTTTCTTGGATTATTTTTTGGCTCGATATTTGGTCACTTGCCTTTTTCTTTCGATCCCATGCCGCCTTTGAAACGTTGAGGAAGCTGCTGGCTCATGGGTCCCGCATGTCATCCTCTATGAACAATAAAAGTTTCCTTTCTTGGATTTATTTTTACCCCTAATTTCTGGCTACTTCTTTTTTCTTTTGATCCCCTGCCGCCTTTGAACGTTGAAAATCTGCTCGCTAATGGGTCCCACATGTCAGCCTCTATGGACGATAAACCTTTCTTTTCTTGGAGTTATTTTGACCCCTAATTTCTGGCTATTTTGCCTTTTTTTTTGATCCCGTGCTGCCTTGGAAACGTTGAGGATGCTGCTGCCACATGGGTCCCGCATGTCATCCTCTCAGAACGATAAATGTTTCTTTTCTTCGATTTTTTTACCAACTGATTTTTGATTTATTTTTTCTTTCGATCCCCTGCCGCCTTTAAAACTTTGACGATGCTGCTGGCTCATGGGTCCCGATGTCAGCCTCCCCGTACAATAAACATGTGATATCTTGATTATTTTGCAGACAATAAAAAGTGTATTTCGCTCTGAGCTATTGCAAACGGATAAATTAAATCTTTATTTTTACATAAACGAACTAATATGAATCTCCTTGTTTTTGTTTTGTTTTTGCGAAGCATAGGACTTTCTTGTTTTGGAGTGGGCTGAAATTGTACGAGTCAAAAGACGTCCAGCAGGTTAGAAGGCCCAGATGGCCAGGCTGACATCTTGGAGGGGTACATCCTTTTTCTTTTGGTCCTGTGTGCCGCCTTGGAAACGTTGAGGACGCTGCTGCCTCATGGGACCCGCATGTCATCCTCTATGAACTATGAACTCTAAAAGTTTCTTTTTTCTTGGATTTTTTTTTCACCCCTCTGATTTTTGGCTATTTCCTTTTTCTTTTGTTCCCCTGCCGCCTTGGGACCCGTATGTCATCCTCTATGTACAAAAAACTTTCTTTTCTTGGAGTTTTATTCCCCCTAATTTCGGGCTACTTTCGTTTTCTTTTGATCTCAAGCCGCATTTGAAACGTTGAGACCACTGCTGCAAAATGGGACCCACATGTCATCCTCTATGTAAAATAAAAGTTTCTTTTCTTGGATTATTTTTCACGCTCTGATTTTTGGCTATTTCCTTTTTCTTTCGATCCCCTGCTGCTTGGAAACGTTGAGGATGCTGCTGCCTCATGGGTCCCACATGTCATCCACTATGAACAGTAAAAGTTTCTTTTCTTCGATTTTTTTCACCCTCTGCTTTTTGGTTATTTCTTTTTCATTTGATCCCCTGCCGCCTTGGAAACGTTGAGGATGCTGCAGCGTCATGGGACCCGCATGTCATACTCTATGTACAATAAAAGTTTCTTTTCTAGGTTTTATTTGGTCACTTGCCTTTTTCTTTCAATCTCATGCCGACTCTCAAAGGTACAATAAAAGTTTCTTTTCTTGGATTATTTTTGGCTCCTGATATTTGGTCACTTGCCTTTTTCTTTCGATCTCATGCCGTCTTTGAAACGTTCAGACCGCTGCTACAACATGGGACCCTATGTCATCCTCTATGTACAATGAAAGTTTCTTTTCATGGATTATTTTTTGCTCCTGATATTTGGTCACTTTCCTTTTTCTTTCGATCTCATGCCGCCTCGGCCCTCTGAAACGACGAGTAAGTTGTTGGCTCATGGGACCCGCATGTCATCCTCTATGTACAATAAAGTTTTTTTCTTGGATTTTTTACCCCCTGATTTTTGGTCACTTGCCTTTTTCTTTCGATCATGTGCCGCCTTTGAAATTGTGGACGCTGCTGGCTCATGGGTCCCACATGCCAGCCTCTATGAACAATAATATTTCTTTTCTTGGATTTTTTTTACCCCTGATTTCTGGCTATTTGCCTTTTTCTTTGGATCCCCGACCGCCTTTGAAACGATGAGGACGCTGCTGGCGCATAGCTCCCACATGTCGGCCTCTAAGAACAATAAACATTTCTTTTCTTGGATTTATTGTTGACCCCTAATTAATGGCTACTTCGCTTTTTTTCGATCCCCACCGCCTTAGAAACGTTGAGGACGCTGCTGGCTCATGGGTCCCATATGACAGCCTCTATGAAAAGTAAAACATTTACTTTCTTGGATTTATTTTTGACACCTAATTAATGACTACTTGGTTCTTTTCTTTTGATCCCGTGACGCCTTTGAAACGTTGAGGGCCCTGCTGGCTCATGGGTCCAACATGTCAGCCTCTATGAACAATAAGAGTTTCTATTGTTGCATTTATTTTTGACCCCTATTTTATGGATATTTTCATTTTTTCCATTGCACGCCTCCTTAGAAACGTTGAGGACGCTCTTGGCTGGGTCCCACATGTCAGCCTCTTTGTACGATAAAAGTTTCCTTTGCTGGATTTATTTTTGACCCCTAATTTCTGGCTATTTGCCTTTTTCTTTCGAACTCCACCGCCTTTGAAACGTTGATGACGCTGTCGCAAACCGGGTACAATATGTCGGCCTCTTTGTGCGATAAACCTTTCCTTTCTTGGATTTTTTGGACACCTGATTTCAAGCTACTTGCCTTTTTCTTTCGATCTCCTGCCCCCTTTGAGAAACGTCGAGAACGATGCTGGTTCGTGGGTCCCACATGTCATCCTCTCTGAATGATAAATGTTGAGGCCGCGGCTGCAAGATACGTCCCACATGTCAGCCTGACTGTTGAATAAACGTTTCCTTTCTCGAATTTATATTTGACCCCTGATTTATGGCTACTTTTCCGTTTATTTCGATCCTCGCATGTCCGCTACTCCACCGAAAAACAGACCGGCATGTATTCATCACAATACTGGTAGCTAATTTAGGAAAAATGTGTTCATCACGGGATTCAAACAAAGATCTTCATCTCTGCTAAATTTTGATTTCACCAAAAACCGAACAGCGTGTGTTCATGACTTTAAGTTCACAAACACTATGGTTTCTCTATAAAATAAGGTCACCATCCGTTCCTTTATTGAAGGCATTTGCGAAAAGTGTCTTTGGCTAATGGGCACCAGTGCTCCTGCTGTTTTAAAAAAAAATCAAATATCATACATATTTGTTTCAAAAAAATCTGAAAATGAATGTAGACATAATAAATAAAGTAACCTACAAGCGTGTAAAATTTTAATATGACATTCTTTATATTGTAGACTACACAAAAAAGACAAAATCTGTTGAAATTTGGAGATTTGAAATATGCATACCCAGATCCACACGTTTGTTACTTTTGTGTAGCCCAGAATTTTTTGTATTTGAAACTGAAATTTTGCACGTTTATGGGACAATTCATTAGCTACTCCATGATTTTTTTCTAATTTTTTGAACAAATAAATATATTTTTTATTTTTTCTAAAATAGCAGGAGCACTGGTGCCCAAGAGCACCAAATCTCTTAATAGGCATTTGCGCCTAATAGCGTGAGCTTAGCTAATTTTTGAAGAAAAAATGATGTCCATTGTGGTATTCAGGACAAAGTTCTTCATGTGCTACTGCACCAAACAACAAACCAGCATGTATTCATCACAATACGGGTAGCTAATTTGTGAAAAATATGTTCAGCACGGGATTCAAACAAAGATCTTCATCTCTGCAAAATTTTGATTTCAGCAAAAACCGAACAACGAATGTTCATGAGGTTAAGTTCACGAACACTATGTTTTCTCTATAAAATAAGGTCACCATCTGTCTCTTATTTCTCAAGGAAAAACAGGTGGAAGTGTTGGGACGAACCACATGGGTGCTTCGGCTCTATGTTCAATCTTCTCTTTTTTGTACTGCAATCTTGAGCCTATGGCAGGACCTCCATTGACGTGCATTCTGCACCAATTTGGCCTTGGATGTATCCATGTATCACGGGCGCGATTGTGGGTAGCAAAGACACAGTCAGGTTTGAACAATTGGAAATCTGGTTCTGCAGCCTCTGCGTCGATTGGCGGGGGTAGCATGAAAATTGGGTGATTGAGTCCAAGAAATAAAGAACGCCCCTTCAAATTGTTCAATCTTTCCCACCTTGCCTCTTCTACAGGGTCCAAGGTATGGGCAGATCTCAAGAAAACGTAGCACCGTACCAAAGGATAAGACCTCAGCTTGTTACCCATATGTAATATTGAAGGACCGAGGATGGGCCGATAACCTTTAACCTGAATCCACGCGAGATCAGATTCACCAGTAATGGACTCTGCTCTCATTGGTGCCAGGAACCAAGTGCGCTGGTCAGAAAATCCAAGAAATACATCTTCATCTTCATAATTATGATTATCACCATCATCATCTAATTCTTCATCATCTAATTCTTCATCATCGAATTCGTCTTCTTCTAATTCTTCTTCATCAGCATCATTATCTTCATCGGAACCTCCATCGCCTTGAGCCACATTTGCTTCATCATCTTCCATGACAGCATCTCCCTCGATTTGAGCGAAAATTGCAGCCACTTCTGCTTCTTCATCTTCAATGACAGGGGCGTCAATGAGACGCGGGGCTGCATGTGTCCCTGCAATGCACAAAGATCAATCACAATGCAGCAAGTAGTAACTACACCGAAAATTATCTCTTCTCTTCTATCTTCTATTTTCTACTACTATAAGGCACCAGTTTTTAACAAGACATGTAGCAGCAATTCCAAGCTGTTGGTGTCCAAAATCTAACGGTTGGGATTAGAGGTATTCGCGTGAAAAAATACCACACCAGTGTCCACTGTTTCTAGAACCGTCATGTTTCCATTATGAAGAAAAATCAGAGCAGTCTCACACCGATATCACACGTCCCACTTGATAGTGATTAAGAAAGGTTCCAAATTTTTGTTCATATTTATAAACTGTATGCTCACACTTATTTTGATGGTATAACCAAATTATTAGTTGTATTGAAAGTTTGAACAACATTTAGAACGCAACTTTTATACATCAGTATTACGAATCGTAATTG
The DNA here is from genome assembly GCF_019359855.2 of Lolium perenne. NCBI lineage: Eukaryota > Viridiplantae > Streptophyta > Magnoliopsida > Poales > Poaceae > Lolium > Lolium perenne. The sequence goes on along the minus strand of NC_067250.2, from coordinate 215,693,902 downwards.
GTCCAACATGTGCAGCATGCCATTTACTAGTTAAGACATAAAACAAAGACTCACCACAGGTATATGGTTCCCAAACCAGAACATCTCCATACGGATATGTAACTGCGTATACACGATGTAGGTGTGAACTTGTACCATATCCAGGAATGCCCATGGCATCGACATAGCTGTTTCTATCAAAGAATTCAGGGTTTCTCAGGATATTCCACTCCTTTTCTAGGGGCGCTTGTAGGATAGCGATCAATTCGTCAAATACAACGATTACCTCGTAATGCCATGGCCCTGCTAGATCATCTTTGTACGGCCTCTTGACGATCCGTACTTTGAGCAGTTCCAAACTTTTATCTATTTTGTATTTGAACAGGAATGGTGGGCTGCCATGCCACCATTCACTAGTAGGCCCCAAAGAAATTCCTGCATCTTGCAGAGATGGAAGAGGTATAATAGTATCTGATATGTATATGTTGCGGATCGTCAAGTGCCCGTCCTGCTGGACAAATGCCACCCAGTCGCCGTTACAACCCACCCAGTGCATGGGTCCATGTCCATCCAGTTCCTCCTTGGTATGGATAAATGCTGGAACTGTCGGCTTGTCTAATGGCATCAGCAACGCGTGAATGCCCTGCAAATAGGATTTGTTTCAAAATTGTCTATGCATGCATGGTATTCGACAGAATGAAGAGCGGATTGTGCAGAACTGAAGCACAGATGTAATGGATAAATAAAGCAATTTCGAAGAGTACATGTGCATAGTGAAGGCAGCAAACCTTACAGTACTCCCAAATCAGGTGATGATGTTGAGTCTAAATTCATGCATGATGTTTGGCAATAAGAAAAGTTGATTGAAAAAACACAAGCTGAAACGAGATGAGTAAATAAATAAATACTCTTACAGTATTGTCGCGGTCGTCCGGCCATGTCTCGGGGTCGTGATGGAGCAGGCTCGGTAAACCGAACGGAACCTTATGCGCTCCGCGGATGGCATGCCGCATGCCGATCATGCCTCGAGCGAGGCGACCAGTGCTGAGGATATCCGCCCGCTCGGCTATGTTCTCCACCAGTGGGTAGTGGAGGTTGCCCCACCCCATGGACTGGTGGTAGCAATCAGGAATCTCCTCAACCTTACGTTTCTGCTTCATTGGAGTCGGTAATCTAATGCAAGGGAGAGAGGGGTGAACGGGAGAAAGAGACAGAAGAGGGGTTTTTTGGAGAAGATGCAGTAGTAGTACTACGATACTAGGAGGTGGAGATGCGGGGCATGTTTCCGGGGTAGAGGAACCACTATTTCCCTTTAAAAAAATAACAGCACTTGCGCATTAGAACTTGGGGCGGGGATATAGCGGTAAGAGGTATTGACCAACTTTCCCTCACCTTGACCCCACGTGGTTGTGAACCCGAGATAATTCTTTTTGATGAACCCGATATACTTATTATAGTACTAAAATAGTACAAGTATATACCTTGTACTCCTATATACTAACATTACTATTTTAAGGACTTTTGTTCCATGAGCAACAACTTCCCCCACTCCGCTCATCCGAAATCCTAGCCCCTCCAACTTCAAGGACCAATCAACATAGCTATGGCCTTCTAATTTGGCTCAAGTCGCCGCACACATAGTCCTCCCGCCGACAAGGAATAGGAGCATCAGCCCTTTCGTCGCTTGTTGTTATACATAATCATATACAGTACCATATATATTTCAAATTTCCATATCAAAAAATAGTTCAAATCTGAATTTTAACATCTCAAGCTAAACCCTCGCTTGCTCTTAAACATAAGCATACCATAGTTCTACTTTTGTCTTCACCGAACAACAGAACACAATGTGTTCATCACAACATAGCCAACCGTAGTACCTAGTAATGTAACTAGAGAAGTGAACCTATAGTTGATCAAGCCTTCAACTTTAACACAATAATACCCCCACATTATGTGTTGAGGAGCCACACCCATATATTTAAGAGTACCATCATGTAGACCACAAATGCATCAATGAAGAGAGGGGTATACTTATAGACCACCTCTTTACAAAACAGTTGTAATTAGTAGACCACAATTGCCTCGTTCATTAGCAATGAAATTACATACTATCAGTAGCTACAATGGCTGCAGGCCCTGTTTCAGAATTAAACATCACACTTGTTCCAATCCGGGGCGTTGGCGAAGTTTGGGAAGAACCAAAGCGGTGTCTTTACCAGGTACCTATCTTTTTTTGTTTTGCATGTTTTCTCCAAGGCGTTGGTTTGGAAACCAACGGCGCAATCTTCACGATTCAGACTGAATCGGCATATTTCAGGCAGCTGCGAATTGCGAAGCCATGCTTCATTCGGCAAGGTGTACACACAATTTCTTCTCGTCAGACATCCTGGGACAACATCTGCACCGCCTAATGGCAGCATAATCGGATAGTTCACTCCAAGGAAATGAGAATATTCTCCAAGGTCATCAATCTTTTCCCATGGAATACCTTCATTTAACTTACTAGTGTCCTTCGTGAACACTAGGCAACCAAACCCAGAAGCATAGTTGCCAACAGTGCGACCATGATGAACACGACGATCAGAAGTAGTATGGCAAACTTTACAGGAATATTCCCTTTCATCAGCAATGCCCAGTGTATGGATCAGAAGAAGTCTAGAACCATCTATAGATCTTGCTAACCACCACATGCCATAATCGACCTCGTGATCATGGCCAAGAGCATCATCAAGTGCACACCGCCATTCAAACACAATGGGCGGTGGCTCTACGATCAGCGGAGGACCTGCTTGAAAACGAAATTACTGTTAAGAAGGGTATGTTTGGTTTGCACAAATCTGAAAACGTAAGAATTGGGAAAACGCATTAGGATTCAGATGGGATGATATAATGGCATTTCCATTCAATAATACAGCATATTGGTGTATTTGAGTACATCACATGGGAAACCAAAGGATTCATTTCAAGAAGTTCAAGTAGAGGTCAAAATCCAACATAATTCAATCTGAGAATAAAACTCCTAATTATACAATCCTCAAATTTTTCTATGGTAATCATCTCGAATAAAAAGTCTAAATACCAATGAAATTTCATCCGAAGCAAATATGCCCCAAGCCTCCAAGTCAGATCAGTCAGGTTCGAAAATTAATAAGTTTGTGCATTAAAATTATCTTTACAACCATGAATAATGAAGCTCATCATACACTACGTCCGGAGGAAAATTACCAGCTTGCTGAGGATTCCATGCGTGAACAGTGCCAGTATGAGTTGTGGCAAACACAAGCCCATTGTGGAGAATTGCATCGCTGTAATTGTAAAAGATGTGGGACTTGGGCTCTGTAAGAACTGTCCATCCAGAATCTTCGCCGCAAAGGAGGGCAACTCTGATGTCAAAAACAGCAACAAGAGAGAAATTTTTGTACCCCCCAGCAGCTGTGGGAACTTGGCAAATATATATCTTGTGAAATATAATAGCACGAAGGTTGTGGTGGTATATATTTGGAATGTGGGTGGTTTCAAACGGCACAGGGAGAGGAATTTCACGGCGAGTGTAGAAATTGACAAGTTTCCATTTGCAAGCAGGAAAACCAGTGTCAACCATGGCAACCCAATCTCCATTGGCACCTACCCACTGCTTACCCGTACCGTCTGGCATCACAGCGTCGGAGGAGAACCTGTCCAGCGGCGTCAGCTTGCAATCCCGTGCTACCTTCGTCGGGTGAGAATGAAGAACACATGGTAGGCCAAACGGGAGAGAAAAAGATAGAGTTGCACTATCATTTGCAGAGTCGAAAAATAGTTTGGATGAACCGACGAGGCTCGCGGCAGTGATGACGTCGCATCTTGTTACGAGTTCTTCAAGGGGACCTTCGGAAAAGACCTTCTGAAACAGTTCAGAGTCATCATTATCCTTGTTCGATGCCGCCATCGCAGGGCAGGGGGTGGGTCTATGAGGTTTGGGTTCAACTGATTGGAGTTTAATTTGGGTTCGATGGCGGCAGGTGGCGGGGAAGATGAAGAACGGAGGCTCTCAAACTGGGCGGTGGAATTGATTCTAAAGCTGCATGGCGGCGGCACTGGCGCGTGCTATGGAAGGTGGTCGATTGGTGCGGGCGGGGGCGGAGGTAGACGATGGAGGTGAACCGAAATAGGGCAGGTGGGGGCGGGGCGCTTGACTTCGCTCCTCTACACTCTATAGCATCTCCTCCTATTTCTTGGAAAGTGTATAGACCCATAATAAAAAGTCACTGTTCCCTCTGAAAAGGTGAAGAACAAGTCACTGGTCTAACGTGCAAATTTGGACATCCCAAGCTATGTGTTGTCATGTCAATTCAATGTCCATGGCAGTATTTTGAATTTTGCGTGACCAAAAGAAGTACGCCTTGGCCTTTCACAATTGGGGTTTCTTTAGAGCAAGAACAATAGAAGAGCCAACAGCTGGCAAAAGTACCACGTAGGCGGGCTATAAGCGCCCACTATTGTCCTACTTCCTCTTGGCGTGATACTCCCTCCGTCCACAAATAAGTGGACGTGCGGGATTTTCAAGGTAAATTAGTAAAAGGAAAGAAAAAATGCATTGGAGCACTCGTATCTTAAGAAACACATGTACTCAACCACGGTTGTAGATTTTCTCGGCGCAAGACTTTTCCCCAGCAGTTGTGGCTTTCAGTTATTCGTGGGTGTGGGGAGGAGCTCCGCCGCATCGGTAGAAAGCAAAGAGGGACGGCGGCTCTCGATCGTGCGGTGTACTCGTAAATCACGTGCGACCCATGCCCTAATAATTCACAATGCATTGATGAGGGCTATCACTTCATCATCCAATAAAATGTACTTAGTAACTATGGTAATAATATTGTCTTCTCGCAAAAAAATGGTAAAAATATTGTCTCTTAAGCCATGTACTAGTATAGTGCAAGATGCTTTAGAGAAATAAACCTATATTTTATTGCTACTCCGTAATACACATGGTTATTTATTCTAGGCAAATGCCTACCGAAAGATGTAGGAATAGGGAAATGTAGGATTGCAATGTCATGTCCACTCCAATCCTATAGGAATTCATAGAATCCAAACTTTGTTTGATTCCACCATAGGAAAAGTAAAGCATTCTTAAAAAGAGGCATGAGTAGATGTTTAATTTTCTATGGAATCTGTGCAAAGAAATCCCTAGGAAAAATTCCTATCGGAAACAATCCTACAAATCAAACAGCCAAGGATTCAATTGTACCAATTTCCTATGCAAATCCTTGGTGTTCACCCAATCCTCTCGAATACTCATCCAAAAAATGCACTAATACTTTGATGGGGAGTTTTTGTATTCTAGGCAAGAATAGAGGGTTTGCGGGGATCACTTGAGAAGTGTATTAACCAAAGAAGGCATAAGTAATACACCAACACACACTAACATGCCCTTAATGGATGTATCTCCATAAACTCCCTCTGTTCTTTATTACTACTACTAGTTTATGTACTTCTTAACTAATATGGGATAATCATGAAATATATTTTCTAACATTCAGCCAAAATATAGTGTTTCGACTTTTTAAAATACTGAAAAAATAGTAATTAAAAATATTTGAGCTATCAAATCTAGGAAGTTTGAAAATATTTTGTATTCCGTCTGAAAGTTGTGTTACTTGGTGTAAGATTCACACAAAAATGATGAAAATATCAAACCTTCAAAAAAATTGTAGTAATTCAAACGTTATGTGCGTTTCATAATTTTGCAAAATCGATTCTATTTGCAATTAAAACTATAGTAGTTGGTGGTCCCCGATCATCTGATTTGCTCTTAAACAGCTCAATCCTAAATTTGAACCTCCCTGCAACAGAACACGATAGTTGGTGGTTTGTGCGGAAAAAAATTACAGTTTAAAAAAGTGTTTTACGCAACGAAGGCAGCAATAAGCGGTAGTTTGTGCAATTTCCTCGTGTAAACAACATGTAGCGTCGAAGTAATAGTACTAGGAGTACAGAAATCTTGTGTAATTTCTAGTTCTACATATTACTAGTGTCCACTGTTTGAGAGTTGATGGTGAATGGGTCTAATTTTCAATCGAATGAGAATTAGCAAATTGATTTTTATGACAAAAGCATACAAAGGGAGTAAAACAACATACCCGCATTCGCCGCTGCTACCAGCATGCGATGCCTCCACGAGTGCATTGACGGCTGCTGCAAATCCTCGGAAGGCATCTAGGTTTTGCAGATCGTCGATTGCCGCTGTCCGGCTAAGCTTAACCAGCATAGCTGCCGCCAAGATATCTCGGATTTGGACCACAGGCAGAAGCTGATTGGGGTCGAAGGATTGCCTGATTCGGAATTTGAAGTACCAAGCCCTCGGCTCCGATGATGGAAGTTTGGAACTCGGCCTGGCCAGAACCTCCCAAATCTGTGTGTGGCATTGGATGCCCATCGGCATCCCCAATGCTGCCGACGCCGTGATGTGGTCGGTCGCACTTTGGTCCCCACTAAAGGCTGGGGCTGCAGCACGTCGCCGCCGCCCCCGACGTCCCCACGACGGCAACGCCATGGACTGAGGCGCTTAGGGCGAACCCGAAGCCCTGGATGGCAAGTGCTTCTTCACAATGGAAGCATCCTCACCCGGCGAGGTTCGCCCCCGGCGCATGCCTATGCTCCGACCAGCCCACTTTGCCGCTGCTGCCTGGGCTGCCGCCGATACCTGGGCCACCGCCGCTTCATGGGACCCCCTCCCTCCTCTCCCTCTCCTAGATCAAAGGGCGCCAGGAGTCTAGCCACAGCAAGACACAGAGCCGCCTGCTTCATCGCACACCAATGGCACACAGACATTTGCGAGCTTTTAGCGCACACCCCTCCGAGGCTGAGTCGTGGAGCCTGGGTGCACGGGGCTATGGCTGGAGGAGTCGCCATGGGACGAGGGGTGTCGAGTGCTCGGGTAAGTACGGGAAAGGCGAAGTTTTGCATAACCTTATATGATCACATCAATGCTTCTCAAGGAGCCAAATACTATATGAGAAATCGGAAAAGTTTGAACGTTTGAAAACTTTGCTGGCATAATGCATCCTTCCAATGCACGCCTACTAAGGTAGAAAGCCAACTCAATTGCTACTTTGTTGGCAAAATGTACCATGGCTCAATCTTAGGTCACACACCCATGAAGCCAAGTTAACACATCTATCAATTGGTATATTTTGGTCATATTAATTTTTTTACTTGAAACTTGTTGGTCATGCCATTCTACTACTCGCCTAACACTTTTTCTACGCGGGAAGGAGGGGGGTATGATGCTACCCTGAATTTTTATGCCCATTTGTATCTTGGTCAAATCCTAGGTTTGACCAAAATTTAAAACATGAAAATGAAAAATTAAGCCTGGATCCACTACAAGAAAAGTTGCCAAACTTTTCTTGTAGTGATCCTTCTTAATTAGTAACTTCAAAATGAAGCTTTTGGAAGGTTTTTGAAATTTCCATGTCTGAAACCCAAAACACCTCTTCATGATTGACTTCATAAGACAAATCGAGTTTAGGGTTAGGGGTAGATACATGATTTTTCTAGTTTGAATATGTCTAGACCTGGCTTATCAACTTGAATGCTTAGTATATGACATAAGAAGATGTACTATGTGCATTGGTTTTTCATTTATTTGATTTGTTTTGAATTTTTATGCCGAATCAAATTTTGGTCAAATCATAGGTTTAATCAAGATTTAAACAAGTTTAAAACATTAAAATGAAAAATTAAGCATGGATCCTTCTTAGTCACTCCAAAATAAAGCTTTTGGGAGGCTTTTAGAATGTCTATGTTTGAAACCCAAAACCACTTCTCTTCATGCTTGACTTCATAAGACAGATGAGTTTAGGGTTAGGGGTAGATACATGATTTTTCTGGTTTGAATAGGTCTAGACCTTGTTATCAAGTTGAATGGCTTACTATGTGACATAAGAAGACTATGTGCTTTGGTTTTTCATTTTTGATTTTTTCGATTGTTTTTATGCCCATTTGAATCTTGGTCAAATCCTAGGTTTGAACAAGAATTTAAACAAGTTTAAAACATGAAAATGAAAAGGTAAGCATGGATCCTTCTTAGTCAGTCCGAAATGAAGCTTTTGGGCGGTTTTCGAAATTTCCATGTTTGAAAACCCAAACCACTTCTCTTCATGCTTGACTTCATAAGACAAATTCAGGGTTAGGGGTATAGATACATGATTTTTCTTGTTTGATATGTCTAGATATTGTTTATCAACACTTGAATGCTTACAATATATGTGACGCAAGAAGACTATGTGTTATGGTTTTTCATTTTTGGGGGTTTTTTCAAATTTTTTATGCGCACTTGAATCTTGGTCAAATCTTAGCTAGCTAGGTTTGACCAAGCTTTAAACAAGTTTAAAACATGAAAATGAAAAAGTAAGCATGTATCCTTCTTAGTCACTCCAAAATTAAGCTTTTCGGAGGTTTTTGAAATTTCCATCTTGTAAACCCAAAACCACGTATCTTCATGTTTGACTTCAAAAGACAGAGTTTAGGGTTAGGGGGTAAATACATGATTCTTCTTTTAATATGTTTAGATCTTGTTTTATCAACTTGAATGTTGACTGTATGACATAAGAAGACTATGTTTTTGAATTTTTTATGAATCTTGGTCAAATCCAAGGGTTGACCAAGATTTAAACAAGTTTAAAACATGAAAATGAAACTGTTTCAAGTTCACCTTTGGTTCGATCTTTCAGTAACCAGGCGCACATATATATGGATGCAAATTGAGATAATTAATTCGTGAAACATTGGAAATGTCCATCGTGTGTCATGTTTCCCCCTCACATGAAAATTGGATTGGTGGCAGACAAGTAAAAGCACATTTATGTGCGACAACCCAAAATGCACATATTTTGCTGAGTTTTCATGCATGCATTAAAAGTTGTAAATATATACATAAAATGCATGTGGGTCATGATTGAAAAGTTTGACATGTATATGGTTCTTGTGTAGTAGTACTATAGTAGGTACGCAAACTCCCAGCCATCTTCTTTGTCAAGAGAAGACGCGCACCAGGATGCGTAGTGGAAGTCGTCTCTGGATCCTTCTGTTGTCCCTCTCACGGAAAAGAAAAAGAAAAAAACATCTCTCTCATTCTCGGCCTCGCTCGACTCGCTCGCTCGCAGCCTCGCACCTCCTGCGCACTGACAAACGCTGCACAACAGTCAACATCGCCAGAAAAAAGATATACACCATAAATAATAAGAGGGGCCCCATGACTGCTATCCCTTCTTCTCCTTCCGTGTGATCCCTCTTCCTCCGAGTTTCACTGGACGGGCAAACACACATGTGCTGCATAGTAATAATAAAAAAGTAAAAAATCGACCTATGAATCTATGATTAAATAGGTAAAATCCTGGGTTTTATCAAGGTTTAAACAAGTTTAAAACATGAAAATGAATAGGTAAGCATGGATCCTTCTTAGTCACTCTAAAATGAAGCTTTCGCGAGGTTTTTGAAATTTCCATGTTTGAAACCCAAAACCACTTCTCTTCATGCTTGACTTCGTAAGACAGAGTTTAGGGTTAGGGGTAGATACATGCTTTTTCTGGTTTGAATATGTCTAGACCTTGTTTATCAACTTGAATGCTTACTATATGACATAAGAAGGCTATGTTCTTTGGTTTTTCATTTTTTCTGTTTTTTCTGATTTTTTATGCCCATTTAAATCTTGGTCAAATCCTAGGTTTGACCAAGATTTAAACAAGTTTAAAACATGAAAATGAAAAGGTAAGCATGGATCCTTCTTAGTCACTGTAAAATGAAGCTTTTGGGAGGTTTGTGAAATTTCCATGTTTGAAACCCAAAAGCACTTCTCTTCATGCTTGACTTCATAAGACAGAGTTTAGGGTTAGGGGGTGTAGATACATGATTTGTCTGGTTTGAATATGTCCAAATCTTATTTATCAACTTTTGAATGCATGCTACTCTCTCAAAGAAAAACTTTTGAATGCTTACTATATATATGACATAAGAAGACTATATGCTTTTAAAATTCAAACATATGGTAAGCATTCTTATGTCATATAGTAAGCATTCAAGTTGATAAACAAGCAAGGTTTGGACATATTCAAACCAGACAAATCATGTATCTACCCCCTAACCCCTAATTAAATTGTATTATGAAGTCTAGCATGAAGAAAGTGGTTTTGGGTTTCAAACATGGAAATTTCAAAAACCTCCCAAAAACTTCATTTTAGAGTGACTAAGAAGGATATACAAGCTTCCCTTTTCATTTTCATGTTTTAAACTTGTTTAAATCTTGGTCAAACCTCTAGGATTTGACCAAAAGATTCAAATGGGCATAGAAATTCATAAAAAATCAAAAGAATGAAAAACCAAAGGACATAACATTCTTATGTCATATATATATAGTAATTAAGCATTCAAGTTGATAAACAAGGTCTAGACATATTCAAACCAGAAAATAATGTATATATCTACCCCTAACCCTAAACTCTGTCTTATGAAGTCAAGCATGCATGAAGAGAAGTGGTTTTTGGTTTCAAACATGGAAATTTCGAAAACCCTCCCAAGATCGAGCTACATTTTGGAGTGACTAAGAAGGATATATAGATGCTTAATTTTTCATATTCATGATTTAAACTTGTTTAAACCATGTTCAAACCTAGGATTTGACCAAGATTCAAATGGGCATAAAATTTTAAAAAAATAAAAAAATAAAAAAACAAGGCACATAGTATTCTTATGTCATATAGTAAGCATTCAATTAAGTTGATAAACAAGGTCTAGACATATTCAAACCAGGAAAATCATGCATCTACCCCCTAACCCTAGCTAAACTCTGTCTTATGAAGTCAAGCATGCATGAAGAGAAGTGGTTTTTGGTTTCAAACGTTTAAGCCAAAAGCCCATTTTCAAATATTTCAAACTTATTCAAATTTGGTTCAAATTTGAAAGACATACAAGTTATAGCACACATAGTGCATACATTTTCACACATACTGCACTAGATGCTAACCCTATAGTTTGAGGCCATTTGGGTGACCTAGGTCGAAAAAATTCTTGGATTAGAATCGTGTTGTTCGAACCCCGTAGTTGGATTTTTTTGAACCCTTGATCTGTAGAACTGGGAAAAACCCTAGTTTAACCTATTTAATTACAGATTCGTATATCGATTTTTCTACGAGTATTACCTTTTTATTATTACTATGCAGCACATGGGTGTTTGCCCGTCGAGTGAAACTCGGAGGAAGAGGGATCACTCGGAAGGAGAGAAGAAGGGAGAGCATTATGGTGTCTCCCCTTTTTCGGGTGATGATGTTGACTTTTGTGCAGGGTTTGTCAGTGAGCAGGAGGTGCGAGCGAGCGAGCGAGTCGAGCGAGACCGAGAATGAGAGAGATTTGTTTTTTTTGTGAGAGGGACAACGGAAGGATCCAGAAGGACCCACAGACTTCCAATACGCATCCTGATGCGTCTTCTCTTGACAAAGAAGATGGCTGGGAGTTTGCGTACCTATTGCACGTGACTTGTGCTCACTGAAGTGTGGGACCTCAAGCGTGGGCACCACACGTAAGTGACAGACCTGTTGGTGTAAAAACTCGGTTGATTATAATAGTGCATTAGAACAAAGTTTCCTATGGATTCAAGGGTAGGAAATCCAAGTTAACTCATTTACATGACATTATTATTTCCATGAAGCAAAGTTAACACATCTATCGATTGGTACATTTTTGAGTGACTAAGAAGGATCCAGGCTTACTTATTCGTTTTCACGTGTTAAACTTGTCTAAATCTTGGTCAAACCTAGGATTTGACCAAGATTCAAAATGAAAAAAATAAAATAAAAAACAGAAAAATGAAAAACCAAATCACATAGTCATCTTATGTCATATAGTAAGCATTAAAGTTGATAAACAAGGTCTAGAAATATCAAACCATACAAATCATGTATCTACCCCCTAACCCCTAAACTATGTCTTATAAATTAAGTCAAGCATGAAGAGATGTGGTTTTGGGTTTCAAACATGGAAATTTCAAAAACCTCCCAAAAACTACATTTTAGAGTGACTAAGAAGGATACATGCTTCCCTTTTCATATTCATGTTTTAAGCTTGTTTAAATTATCTCGGTCAAACCTAGGATTTGACAAAGATTCAAATGGGCATCAAAATTGAAAAAAATCAGGAAAAAGAAAAACCAAATCACATAGTCTTCTTATGTCATATAGTAAGCATTAAAGTTGATAAACAAGGTCTAGACATATTAAACCAGACAAATCATGTATCTATACCCCTAACCCCTAAACTCTGTCTTATGAAGTCAAGCATGTGAAGAGAAGTGGTTTCGGGTTTCAAACATGGAAATTTCAAAAACCTCCCGAAAACTACATTTTAGAGTGACTAAGAAGGATACATGCTCCCCTTTTCATATTCATGTTTTAAGCTTGTTTAAATTATCTTGGTCAAACCTAGGATTTGACAAGATTCAAATGGGCATCAAAATTGAAAAAAAGTCAGAAAAAAGAAAACCAAAGCAAATAGTTTTCTTATGTCATATAGTAAGCATTAAAGTTGATAAACAAGGTCTAGACATATTCAAACTAGACAAATCATGTATCTATACCCCCTAACCCCTGAACTCTGTCTTATGAAGTCAAGCATATGAAGAGAAGTGGTTTTGGGTTTCAAACATGGAAATTTGAAAAACCTCCCAAAAACTTCATTTTAGAGTGACAAAGAAGGATACATGCTTCCCTTTTCATATTCATGTTTTAAGCTTGTTTAAATTATCTCGGTCAAACCTAGGATTTGACAAAGATTCAAATGGGCATCAAAATTGAAAAAAATCAGGAAAAAAAAAACCAAAGCAAATAGTTTTCTTATGTCATATAGTAAGCTAATTAAGTTGATAAACAAGGTCTAGACATATTCAAACTAGACAAATCATGTATCTATACCCCCTAACCCCTAAACTCCGTCTTATGAAGTCAAGCATATGAAGAGAAGTGGTTTTGCTCCCAAAAGCTTCATTTTAGAGTGACTAATTAAGAAGGATCCATGCTTATCTTTGCATTTTCATATTTTAATCTTGTTTAAATCATTATCAAGCCTAGGATTTGACCAAGATACAAATGGGTGGGCACAAAATTCAAAAAAATCAGAATAATGAAAAACAAAAGCACGTATAGTACGTCTTCTTATGTCATATCGTATGCATTCAAGTTAAACGAGGTCTAGGTATATCCAAACCAGACAAATCATGTATCTACCCCCTGTTGATCTTATGAAGTCTAGCATGAAGGAGAAGTCGTTTTGGGTTTCAAACATGGAAATTTCAAGAACATCCCAAAAGCTTCATTTTAGAGTGACTAAGAAGGATACATGCTTCCCTTTTCATTTTCATATTTTAAACTTGTTTAAATCTTGGTCAAACCTAGGATTTGACCAAGATTCAAATATATGAGCATAAAATTCAAAAAAACAAAAAAATGAAAACCAAGGCACGTAGTCTTCTTATGTCATATAGTAAGCAATCAATTAAGTTGATAAACAAGGTCTAGACATATTCAAACCAGGAAAATCATGTATCTACACCCCCTAACGTACCCTAGCTAACCTCTGCCTTATGAAGTCAAGCATGCATGAAGAGAAGTGGTTTTTGGTTTCCAACGTTTAAGCCAAAAGGTAAGCATGGATCCTCCTTAGTCACTGTAAAATGAAGCTTTTGGGAGGTTTGTGAAATTTCCATGTTTGAAACCCAAAACCACTTAAGACAGAGTTTATGGTTAGGTGTAGATACATGATTTTTCTTGTTTGAATATGTCTAGACCTTGTTTATCAACTTGAATTTTTTACTATATGATATAAGAAGGCTATATATATGTGCTTTGGTTTTTCATTTTTTGATTTCTTTCGAATTTTTTATGCCTATTTAAATCTTGGTCAAATCCTAGGTTTAAACAAGTTTAAAACATGAAAATGAAACGGTAAGCATGAATCCTTCCTTACTCGCTCTAAAATGAAGGTACTTGAAAATTTTATGTTTGAAACCCAAAACCCCAGTTCTCTTCATATGTTTGACTTCATAAGACAGAGTTTAGGGTTAGGGGTAGATATGATACATGATATTTCTGCTTTGAATATGTCTAGACCTTGTTTATCAACTTGAATGCTTACTCTATGACATAAGAAGGCTATATATGTGCTTTGGTTTTTCATTTTTTTTGAATTTTTCTGAATTTTTACTCCCATTTGAATCTTGGTCAAATCCTAGGTTTGACCAAGGTTAAAACAAGTTTAAAACATGGCAATGAAAAGGTAAGCATGGATCATTCTTAGTCTCTCTAAAATGAAGCTTTTGGGAGGTTTTTGAAGTTTCCATGTTTGAAACCCAAAATCACTTCTCTTCATATGCTTGGCTTCATAAGACAAAGATTAGGGTTTAGGGGTAGATATATACATGTTTTGGGAGGTTTTTGAAATTTCCATGTTTGGAACCCAAATCCACTTCTCTTCATCCTTGACGTCTTCATAAGACAAAAGTATAGGGTTATATATATATGCATGGGTAGATACATGCTTTTTTCTGGTTTGAATATGTATAGACCTTGTTTAAAATTATCAACTTAATTGAATGCTTACTATATATATGACATAAGAAGGCTATATATGTGCTTTGTTTTAATTTTCATTTTTTCCTGATTTTTTATGCCCATTTGAATCTTGGTCAAATCCTAGGTTTGATCAAGATTTAAACAAGCAGTTTAAAAAATGAAAATGAAAAGGTAAGCCTGGATCCTTCTTAGTCACTGTAAAATGAAGCTTTTGGGAGGTATGTGAAATTTCCCTGTTTGAAACCCAAAAGCACTTCTCTTCATGCTTGACTTCATAAGACAGAGTTTAGGGTTAGGGGGTGTAGATACATGATTTGTCTGGTTTGAATATGTACAAATCTTATTTATCAACTTTTGAATGCATGCATGCTACTCTCTCAAAGAAAAACTTTTGAATGCTTACTATATGACATAAGAAGACTATATGCTTTTAAAATTCAAACATATGGTAAGCATTCTTATGTCATATAGTAAGCATTCAAGTTGATAAACAAGCAAGGTTTGGACATATTCAAACCAGACAAATCATGTATCTACCCCCTAACCCCTAATTAAATTGTCTTATGAAGTCTAGCATGAAGAGAAGTGGTTTTGGGTTTCAAACATGGAAATTTCAAAAACCTCCCAAAAACTTCATTTTAGAGTGACTAAGAAGGATATACAAGCTTCCCTTTTCATTTTCATGTTTTAAACTTGTTTAAATCTTGGTCAAACCTCTAGGATTTGACCAAAAGATTCAAATGGGCATGGAAATTCATAAAAAATCAAAAGAATGAAAAAACAAAGGACATAACGTTCTTATGTCATATATATATAGTAAGCATTCAAGTTGATAAACAAGGCCTAGACATATTCAAACCAGAAAATCATGTATATATCTACCCCTAACCCTAAACTCTGTCTTATGAAGTCAAGCATGCATGAAGAGAAGTGGTTTTGGTTTCAAACATGGAAATTTCGAAAAAACCTCCCAAGAGCTACATTTTGGAGTGACTAAGAAGGATATATAGATGCTTAATTTTTCATATTCATGATTTAAACTTGTTTAAACCATGTTCAAACCTAGGATTTGACCAAGATTCAAATGGGCATAAAATTTTAAAAAAATAAAAAAATAAAAAACAAGGCACATAGTATTCTTATGTCATATAGTAAGCATTCAATTAAGTTGATAAACAAGGTCTAGACATATTCAAACCAGGAAAATCATGCATCTACCCCCTAACCCTAGCTAAACTCTGTCTTATGAAGTCAAGCATGCATGAAGAGAAGTGGTTTTTGGTTTCAAACGTTTAAGCCAAAAGCCCCTTTTCAAATATTTCAAACTTATTCAAATTTGGTTCAAATATGAAAGAAATACAAGTTATAGCACACATAGTGCATACATTTTCACACATACTGCACTAGATGCTAACCCTATAGTTTGAGGCCATTTGGGTGACCTAGGTCGAAAAAATTCTTGGATTAGAATCGTGTTGTTCGAACCCCGTAGTTGGATTTTTTGAACCCTTGATCTGTAGAACCGGGCAAAACCCTAGTTTAACCTATTTAATTACAGATTCGTATATCGATTTTTCTACGAGTACTACCTTTTTATAATTACTATGCAGCACATGGGTGTTTGCCCGTCGAGTGAAACTCGGAGGAAGAGGGATCACTCGGAAGGAGAGAAGAAGGGAGAGCATTATGGTGTCTCCCCTTTTTGGGTGATGATGTTGACTTTTGTGCAGGGTTTGTCAGTGAGCAGGAGGTGCGAGCGAGCGAGCGAGTCGAGCGAGGCCGAGAATGAGAGAGATTTGTTTTTTTTTGTGAGAGGGACAACGGACGGATCCAGAAGGACCCACAGACTTCCAATACGCATCCTGATGCGTCTTCTCTTGACAAAGAAGATGGCTGGGAGTTTGCGTACCTATTGCACGTGACTTGTGCTCACTGAAGTGTGGGACCTCAAGCGTGGGCACCACACGTAAGTGACAGACCTGTTGGTGTAAAAACTCGGTTGATTATAATAGTGCATTAGAACAAAGTTTCCTATGGATTCAAGGGTAGGAAATCCAAGTTAACTCATTTACGTGTTAAACTTGTCTAAATCTTGGTCAAACCTAGGATTTGACCAAGATTCAAATGGGCAGAAAAATAAAAAACAGAAAAATGAAAAACCAAATCACATAGTCTTCTTATGTCATATAGTAAGCATTAAAGTTGATAAACAAGGTCTAGACATATTAAACCAGACAAATCATGTATCTATACCCCTAACCCCTAAACTCTGTCTTACGAAGTCAAGCATGTGAAGAGAAGTGGTTTTGGGTTTCAAACATGGAAATTTCAAAAACCTCCCGAAAACTACATTTTAGAGTGACTAAGATGGATACATGCTCCCCTTTTCATATTCATGTTTTAAGCTTGTTTAAATTATCTTGGTAAAACCTAGGATTTGACAAGATTCAAATGGGCATCAAAATTGAAAAAAAAGTCAGAAAAAAGAAAACCAAAGCAAATAGTTTTCTTATGTCATATAGTAAGCATTAAAGTTGATAAACAAGGTCTAGACATATTCAAACTAGACAAATCATGTATCTATACCCCCTAACCCCTGAACTCTGTCTTATGAAGTCAAGCATATGAAGAGAAGTGGTTTTGGGTTTCAAACATGGAAATTTGAAAAACCTCCCAAAAACTTCATTTTAGAGTGACAAAGAAGGATACATGCTTCCCTTTTCATATTCATGTTTTAAGCTTGTTTAAATTATCTCGGTCAAACCTAGGATTTGTCAAGATTCAAATGGGCATCAAAATTGAAAAAAATCAGGAAAAAGAAAAACCAAAGCAAATAGTTTTCTTATGTCATATAGTAAGCCAATTAAGTTGATAAACAAGGTCTAGACATATTCAAACTAGACAAATCATGTATCTATACCCCCTAACCCCTAAACTCCGTCTTATGAAGTCAAGCATATGAAGAGAAGTGGTTTTGCTCCCAAAAGCTTCATTTTAGAGTGACTAAGAAGGATCCATGCTTACCTTTGCATTTTCATATTTTAATCTTGTTTAAATCATTACCAAGCCTAGGATTTGACCAAGATACAAATGGGTGGGCACAAAATTCAAAAAAATCAGAATAATGAAAAACAAAAGCACGTAGTCTTCTTATGTCATATCGTATACATTCAAGTTAAACGAGGTCTAGGTATATCCAAACCAGACAAATCATGTATCTACCCCCTGTTGATCTTATGAAGTCTAGCATGAAGAGAAGTCGTTTTGGGTTTCAAACATGGAAATTTCAAGAACATCCCAAAAGTTTCATTTTAGAGTGACTAAGAAGGATACATGCTTCCCTTTTCATTTTCATGTTTTAAACTTGTTTAAATCTTGGTCAAACCTAAGATTTGACCAAGATTCAAATATATGAGCATAAAATTCAAAAAAAAACAAAAAAATGAAAACCAAGGCACGTAGTCTTCTTATGTCATATAGTAAGCAATCAATTAAGTTGATAAACAAGGTCTAGACATATTCAAACCAGGAAATCATGTATCTACCCCCTAACCCTAGCTAAACTCTGTCTTATGAAGTCAAGCATGCATGCAGAGAAGTGGTTTTTGGTTTCAAACGTTTAATCCAAAAGGTAAGCATGGATCCTCCTTAGTCACTGTAAAATGAAGCTTTTGGGAGGTTTGTGAAATTTCCATGTTTGAAACCCAAAACCACTTAATACAAAGTTTATGGTTAGGTGTAGATACATGATTTTTCTTGTTTGAATATGTCTAGACCTTGTTTATCAACTTGAATGTTTTACTATATGATATAAGAAGGCTATATATATGTGCTTTGGTTTTTCATTTTTTGATTTCTTTCAATTTTTTTATGCCTATTTAAATCTTGGTCAAATCCTAGGTTTAAACAAGTTTAAAACATGAAAATGAAACGGTAAGCATGAATCCTTCCTTACTCACTCTAAAATGAAGGTACTTGAAAATTTTATGTTTGAAACCCAAAACCCCAGTTCTCTTCATATGTTTGACTTCATAAGACAGAGTTTAGGGTTAGGGGTAGATATGATACATGATATTTCTGCTTTGAATATGTCTAGACCTTGTTTATCAACTTGAATGCTTACTATATGACATAAGAAGGCTATATATGTGCTTTGGTTTTTCATTTTTTTTTTGAATTTTTCTGAATTTTTACTCCCATTTGAATCTTGGTCAAATCCTAGGTTTGACCAAGGTTAAAACAAGTTTAAAACATGGCAATGAAAAGGTAAGCATGGATCATTCTTAGTCTCTCTAAAATGAAGCTTTTGGGAGGTTTTTGAAGTTTCCATGTTTGAAACCCAAAATCACTTCTCTTCATATGCTTGGCTTCATAAGACAAAGATTAGGGTTTAGGGGTAGATATATACATGTTTTGGGAGGTTTTTGAAATTTCCATGTTTGAAACCCAAATCCACTTCTCTTCATCCTTGACGTCTTCATAAGACAAAAGTATAGGGTTATATATATGCATGGGTAGATACATGCTTTTTTCTGGTTTGAATATGTATAGACCTTGTTTAAAATTATCAACTTAATTGAATGCTTACTATATATATGACATAAGAAGGCTATATATGTGCTTTGTTTTTTCATTTTTTCATTTTTCCTGATTTTTTATGCCCATTTGAATCTTGGTCAAATCCTAGGTTTGATCAAGATTTAAACAAGCAGTTTAAAAAATGAAAATGAAAAGGTAAGCCTGGATCCTTCTTAATTAGTCATTATAAAATGAAGCTTTTGGGAGGTTTGTGAAATTTCCATGTTTGAAACCCAAAAGCACTTCTCTTCATGCTTGACTTCATAAGACAGAGTTTAGGGTTAGGGGGTGTAGATACATGATTTGTCTGGTTTGAATATGTACAAATCTTATTTATCAACTTTTGAATGCATGCTACTCTCTCAAAGAAAAACTTTTGAATGCTTACTATATGACATAAGAAGACTATATGCTTTTAAAATTCAAACATATGGTAAGCATTCTTATGTCATATAGTAAGCATTCAAGTTGATAAACAAGCAAGGTTTGGACATATTCAAACCAAACAAATCATGTATCTACCCCCTAACCCCTAATTAAATTGTCTTATGAAGTCTAGCATGAAGAGAAGTGGTTTTGGGTTTCAAACATGGAAATTTCAAAAACCTCCCAAAAACTTCATTTTAGAGTGACTAAGAAGGATATACAAGCTTCCCTTTTCATTTTCATGTTTTAAACTTGTTTCAATCTTGGTCAAACCTCTAGGATTTGACCAAAAGATTCAAATGGGCATGGAAATTCATAAAAAATCAAAAGAATGAAAAAACAAAGGACATAACATTCTTATGTCATATATATATAGTAAGCATTCAAGTTGATAAACAAGGCCTAGACATATTCAAACCAGAAAATCATGTATATATCTACCCCTAACCGTAAACTCCGTCTTATGAAGTCAAGCATGCATGAAGAGAAGTGGTTTTGGTTTCAAACATGGAAATTTCGAAAAACCCTCCCAAGAGCTACATTTTGGAGTGAGTAAGAAGGATATATAGATGCTTAATTTTTCATATTCATGATTTAAACTTGTTTAAACCATGTTCAAACCTAGGATTTGACCAAGATTCAAATGGGCATAAAATTTTAAAAAAATCAAAAAATAAAAAACAAGTCACATAGTATTCTTATGTCATATAGTAAGCATTCAATTAAGTTGATAAACAAGGTCTAGACATATTCAAACCAGGAAAATCATGCATCTACCCCCTAACCCTAGCTAAACTCTGTCTTATGAAGTCAAGCATGCATGAAGAGAAGTGGTTTTTGGTTTCAAATGTTTAAGCCAAAAGCCCCTTTTCAAATATTTCAAACTTATTCAAATTTGGTTCAAATATGAAAGACATACAAGTTATAGCACACATAGTGCATACATTTTCACACATACTGCACTAGATGCTAACCCTATAGTTTGAGGCCATTTGGGTGACCTAGGTCGAAAAAATTCTTGGATTAGAATCGTGTTGTTCGAACCCCGTAGTTGGATTTTTTTGAACCCTTGATCTGTAGAACTGGGCAAAACCCTAGTTTAACCTATTTAATTACAGATTCGTATATCGATTTTTCTACGAGTACTACCTTTTTATTATTACTATGCAGCACATGGGTGTTTGCCCGTCGAGTGAAACTCGGAGGAAGAGGGATCACTCGGAAGGAGAGAAGAAGGGAGAGCATTATGGTGTCTCCCCTTTTTCGGGTGATGATGTTGACTTTTGTGCAGGGTTTGTCAGTGAGCAGGAGGTGCGAGCGAGCGAGTCGAGCGAGGCCGAGAATGAGAGAGATTTGTTTTTTTTGTGAGAGGGACAACGGAAGGATCCAGAAGGACCCACAGACTTCCAATACGCATCCTGATGCGTCTTCTCTTGACAAAGAAGATGGCTGGGAGTTTGCGTACCTATTGCACGTGACTTGTGCTCACTGAAGTGTGGGACCTCAAGCGTGGGCAACACACGTAAGTGACAGACCTGTTGGTGTAAAAACTCGGTTGATTATAATAGTGCATTAGAACAAAGTTTCCTATGGATTCAAGGGTAGGAAATCCAAGTTAACTCATTTACGTGTTAAACTTGTCTAAATCTTGGTCAAACCTAGGATTTGACCAAGATTCAAATGGGCAGAAAAATAAAAAACAGAAAAATGAAAAACCAAATCACATAGTCTTCTTATGTCATATAGTAAGCATTAAAGTTGATAAACAAGGTATAGACATATTAAACCAGACAAATCATGTATCTATACCCCTAACCCCTAAACTCTGTCTTATGAAGTCAAGCATGTGAAGAGAAGTGGTTTTGGGTTTCAAACATGGAAATTCCAAAAACCTCCCGAAAACTACATTTTAGAGTGACTAAGAAGGATACATGCTCCCCTTTTCATATTCATGTTTTAAGCTTGTTTAAATTATCTTGGTCAAACCTAGGATTTGACAAGATTCAAATGGGCATCAAAATTGAAAAAAGTCAGAAAAAAGAAAACCAAAGCAAATAGTTTTCTTATGTCATATAGTAAGCATTAAAGTTGATAAACAAGGTCTAGACATATTCAAACTAGACAAATCATGTATCTATACCCCCTAACCCCTGAACTCTGTCTTATGAAGTCAAGCATATGAAGAGAAGTGGTTTTGGGTTTCAAACATGGAAATTTGAAAAACCTCCCAAAAACTTCATTTTAGAGTGACAAAGAAGGATACATGCTTCCCTTTTCATATTTATGTTTTAAGCTTGTTTAAATTATCTCGATCAAACCTAGGATTTGACAAGATTCAAATGGGCATCAAAATTGAAAAAAATCAGGAAAAAGAAAAACCAAAGCAAATAGTTTTCTTATGTCATATAGTAAGCCAATTAAGTTGATAAACAAGGTCTAGACATATTCAAACTAGACAAATCATGTATCTATACCCCCTAACCCCTAAACTCCGTCTTATGAAGTCAAGCATATGAAGAGAAGTGGTTTTGCTCCCAAAAGCTTCATTTTAGAGTGACTAAGAAGGATCCATGCTTACCTTTGCATTTTCATATTTTAATCTTGTTTAAATCATTATCAAGCCTAGGATTTGACCAAGATACAAATGGGTGGGCACAAAATTCAAAAAAATCAGAATAATGAAAAACAAAAGCACGTAGTCTTCTTATGTCATATCGTATGCATTCAAGTTAAACGAGGTCTAGGTATATCCAAACCAGACAAATCATGTATGTACCCCCTGTTGATCTTATGAAGTCTAGCATGAAGAGAAGTCGTTTTGGGTTTCAAACATGGAAATTTCAAGAACATCCCAAAAGCTTCATTTTAGAGTGACTAAGAAGGATACATGCTTCCCTTTTCATTTTCATGTTTTAAACTTGTTTAAATCTTGGTCAAACCTAAGATTTGACCAAGATTCAAATATATGAGCATAAAATTCAAAAAAAAAACAAAAAAATGAAAACCAAGGCACGTAGTCTTCTTATGTCATATAGTAAGCAATCAATTAAGTTGATAAACAAGGTCTAGACATATTCAAACCAGGAAAATCATGTATCTACCCCCTAACCCTAGCTAAACTCTGTCTTATGAAGTCAAGCATGCATGAAGAGAAGTGGTTTTTGGTTTCAAACGTTTAAGCCAAAAGGTAAGCATGGATCCTCCTTAGTCACTGTAAAATGAAGCTTTTGGGAGGTTTGTGAAATTTCCATGTTTGAAACCCAAAACCACTTAAGACAGAGTTTATGGTTAGGTGTAGATACATGATTTTTCTTGTTTGAATATGTCTAGACCTTGTTTATCAACTTGAATTGTTTACTATATGATATAAGAAGGCTATATATGTGCTTTGGTTTTTCATTTTTTGATTTCTTTCGAATTTTTATGCCTATTTAAATCTTGGTCAAATCCTAGGTTTAAACAAGTTTAAAACATGAAAATGAAACGGTAAGCATGAATCCTTCCTTACTCACTCTAAAATGAAGGTACTTGAAAATTTTATGTTTGAAACCCAAAATTAACCCCAGTTCTCTTCATATGTTTGACTTCATAAGACAGAGTTTAGGGTTAGGGGTAGATATGATACATGATATTTCTGCTTTGAATATGTCTAGACCTTGTTTATCAACTTGAATGCTTACTATATGACATAAGAAGGCTATATATGTGCTTTGGTTTTTCATTTTTTTGAATTTTTCTGAATTTTTACTCCCATTTGAATCTTGGTCAAATCCTAGGTTTGACCAAGGTTAAAACAAGTTTAAAACATGGCAATGAAAAGGTAAGCATGGATCCTTCTTAGTCACTCTAAAATGAAGCTTTTGGGAGGTTTTTGAAATTTCCATGTTTGAAACCCAAAATCACTTCTCTTCATGCTTGACTTCATAAGGCAGAGTTTAGGGTTAGGGGGTAGATACATGATTTGTTTGGTTTGAATATGTCTAGACCTTGTTTATCAACTTGAATGCTTACTATATGACATCAGAAGACTATGTTCTTTGGTTTTTTTCCGTTTTTTTTGAATTGTTATACCCATTTGAATCTTGGTCAAATCCTAGGTTTGACCAAGATTTAAACAAGTTAAGAAATTGAAAATGAAAAAGGTAAGCCTGGATCCTTCTTAGTCACTGTAGAATGAAGCTTTTGGGAGGTTTGTGAAATTTCCATGTTTGAAACCCAAAACCAGTTCTCTTCATATGTTTGACTTCATAAGACAGAGTTTTTATCAACTCCAGTGCTTACTATATGACATAAGAAGGCTATATATGTGCTTTGGTTTTTCATTTTTTGATTTTTTCTGAATTTTTATGCCCATTTAAATCTTGGTCAAATCCTAGGTTTGACCAAGGTTTAAACAAGTTTAAAACATGAAAAGAAAAGGTAAGAATGGATCCTTCTTAGTCATTCTAAAATGAATGAAGCTTTTGGGATGTTCTCACAAATCGATCTAGTCTACATGACTTTGATAAATTTTAATTAAGAAGCAGCAACTTAACAATAATTACCCAAAATCTAACAATTTGGTTCGACAACAACCTGGACGTTACGCTAAAATGAACTGCGAAAACAACGAACAGCACTTTTGTAGTACTGTACTCGGTACTCCGTACTTGCTCCAGATAATCCCCATTGCTTCACTACTACAGTAGTATTGTACTACCCTGGCTCGCATTCATTGTTTCCCCTGACTATTCAGAGCTTTGGACGTCCATCGAGTTGTACTCAAAGAGGTACGATCTTGCTAGCTCGATTAATGGCGTGCTATAAAATTCTATACTAGCCGACAGATGTCCATTCCTCGGGTTGCGCGCCAGAGCCTTCGAAGAGAAGGTAGCCGCTCTGTCCCGTTGATTTACGGTGGACGGATAGGATACTCCGGACCGCTCTCGATTCATTTGCTTCTGCTCCCGCGTCCTGACCCTTCGCGGACTGAGATCCAGTGACTTCACTAAGAGAAGTCACCATGCGACTTTACACACGTGAGCCATTCGATCAAGATCCAACGCTCGCGGTTGATCCAAATTTCGAACTTAAACTAAACTAATATTTTAAATGGACTGGAACTTTCCGAGAATACGTCTTAATGTAAAGTTTTTCTATTTTTTCTGAGCTACATAAATTTTAATTTCAAATTTTAGATCGACCATGTTCGTTGGATCTTAACACTGATGGCTCGTATAGGTAAAGTTCATGGTAACTTTTGTTGGGTAAAGTCATGGATCTCGGTTCGCAAGGGAGCCCTCTCGGCCGTTGATTTAGGATGGGCGGACCAGGTTGCTCGAAGCGAGGGCAGGAGACGGTTGTCTGGTTTTAATAGGGGGGAGTACTTCTTCCATCCCCTTCTTGCTTCACTTCCAGTCTCCTTCCACTTCCAGCGAAGCCTCCAAAGTCAAGGCCACCATCTCGCTTGAAGAAGCACCATCTAGTGTTGACCAAGGACGCGGAGAGTTCCCGCCGGCGGTCTATCCAGATGCTGGCCGCGAGAAAGGGCCCGCCAGAAAACGAAGGCCCTGCTTCGCGCTCGTCTCGGAACGGCGTCAGTCGTGCGGTCGAAGATTCCTGGTTGGTTTCCATCGCCATGTTTCTTGATTCTTCCTGGCCCGGAGGTCCCAACTCTTTATTCCGTATTAATCCTTTTTATACATATCTCAGTGCCCCACGACGCACCCTGACATCTTCTCATGACGACTTCAACCCCTGTCTCCTGCGCTTAGAGGTTACCACTGATTGGACATTTTCGTCTTCCTCTCGTCACTTTGTTTCGGTACTGATGATATTGCCATGCAGGAAGCATCGGCGTGTTTCAGAGATGAGCTTAAAACTCTCGTGGAACTCGCCTCCAACTTTCGCGATGATGTCGATACTTTGAAGGACGAGGTCACCGGCCGGGGCAAGCTGCATGATGTGAGCGTTCCGTCAAGTGAGGAAACGAACTCTGTCATCAAGAAGCTCAAGGGCGAGAATTTGATGCTTAAGATCGAGTGCGGCTTTCTTCGCGAAGAAAACGTCGAGCTATCCAACAGGTGCGTTCAAGCTCTCAACGGGAGCCTCAACACCCAACATGATGCGGTGAAGAAGATGATGGATGACAGCATCTTGAAGAAAAACAATATGGTGGAGGACACGCGCGGGATGGTTGATCCAATCCAGGCACCGCAGAAGGAAGTCGATGCGCTCCGAGTCCAGCCACCTTTGCGTAGGTCGCCGAGGCACCCTCGCGCAGGTCACTGAGGAGCGCACGTCGCCGAGTAGGCTGGGGGATAAGGAATTCCAACGAGAGAAGCGGAATCACCACCTGTCCTGATGGAGGGCCACTCCGCCAAGTAGGCTGGGGGAGAGAAACACTGCCTCTCATTGTTCTTTAGCTAGTCCTCCGATCCATATTACTTGATGTTAAAATGGATGTATCTACAACTGAAATATGTCTAGATACATATATTTTAGTATCACAAAGTAAGTATCAACGTTTATATTGCCCAAGTCTTATTATCCATCCCTAAGGTGGGTCGCTTTTGTAACTACTGATTGCAGATTCGACTCTTCTGCAGACCGAAAGATTTTTAGAGTGACTAAGAATGATTCATGCTTAGCTTTCCATTTTCATGTTTTAAACTTGTTTAAATCTTGCTCAAACCTAGGATTTGACCAAGATTCAAATGGGTTTAACAATTAAAAAAATCAGAAAAATGAAAAACCAAATCACATAGTATTCTTATGTCATATAGTAAGCATTCAAGTTGATAAACAAGGTCTAGACATATTCAAACCACACAAAACATGTATCTACCCCCTAACCCTAAACTCTGTCTTATGAAGTTAAGTATGAGGAGAAGTGATTTTGGGTTTCAAACATGGAAATTTCACAAACCTCCCAAAAGCTTCATTTTAGAGTGACTAAGAAGGATCAATGCTTACCTTTTCATTGCCATGTTTTAAACTTGTTTTAACCTTGGTCAAACCTAGGATTTGACCAAGATTCAAATGGGCGTAAAAATTCAAAAAAAATAAAAAAAATGAAAAACCAAAGCACATATATAGCCTTCTTATGTCATATAGTAAGCATTCAAGTTGATAAACAAGGTCTAGACATATTCAAACCAGAAATATCATGTATCATATCTACCCCTAACCCTAAACTCTGTCTTATGAAGTCAAACATATGAAGAGAACTGGGGTTTTGTGTTTCAAACATAAAAATTTCAAGTACCTTCATTTTAGAGTGACTAAGAAAGGATTCATGCTTACCTTTTCATTGTCATGTTTTAAACTTGATTAAACCTTGGTCAAACCTAGGATTTGACCAATATTTAAATGGGCATAAAAATGAAAAAATGGAAAACCAAAGCACATATATAGCCTTCTTATGTCATAAGCATTCAAGTTGATAAACAAGGTCTAGACATATTCAAACAAGAAAAATCATGTATCTACACCTAACCAAAACCTCTGTCTTAAGTGGTTTTGGGTTTCAAACATGGAAATTTCAAGAACATCCCAAAAGCTTCATTTTAGACTGACTAAGAAGGATACACACTTCCCATTTCATTTTCATGTTTCAAACTTGTTTAAATCTTGGTCAAACCTAGGATTTGACCAAGATTCAAATAAGTAAAAACATGAAAATGAAAAGGTAAGCATCGATCCTTATTAGTCGCTCTAAAATGAAGCTTTTGGGAGGTTTTTGAAATTTTCATGTTTGAAACCCAAAACCACTTCTCTTCATGCATGCTTGACTTCATAAGACATAGTTTAGGGTTAGGGGTAGATACATGATTTTTCTGGTTTGAACATGTCTAGACCTTGTTTATCAATTTGAATGCTTACTATATGACATAAGAAGGCTATGTGCTTTGGTTTTTCATTCTTACGATTTTTTTCTTAATTTTTATGCCCATTCGAATCTTGGTCAAATCCCAGGTTTGACCAAGATTTAAACAAGTTTAAAACATGACAATGAAAAGGTAATCAATCCTGGATCCTTCATAATTAATAAGTTAGTCTAATTAAAATGAAGCTTTTGGGAGGTTTTTGAAATTTTCGTGTTTGAAACCAAAAACCACTTCTCTTCATGCTTGACTTCATAAGATAGAGTTTAGGGTTAGGGGTAGATACATGATTTGTATTATTTGAATTGTCTAGACCTTATTTATCATCTTTTAAATGCTTACTATATATATGACATAAGAAGACTATGTGCTTTAGTTTTTCATTTTTCTGATTTTTTTAATTTTATGTCCATTTGAATCTTGGTCAAATCCTAGGTTTAACAATGATTTAAACAAGTTTAAAATATGAAAAATGAAAAGATAAGCATGGATCCTTCTTAGTCACTCTAAAATAAAGCTATTGGGTGGTTTTTGAAATTTCCATGTTTGAAACCCAAAAGCACTTCTCTTCATGCTTGACTACATAAGACAGAGTTTAGGGTTAGGGGGTAGACACATGATTTTTCTTGTTTGAATATGTCTAGACCTTGTTTATCAACTTTAATGCTTACTATATGACATAAGAAAACTATGTGCTTTGTTTTTTCATTTTTCTGATTTTTTTTGGAATTTTGATGCACATTTGAATCTTGGTAAAATCCTAGGTTTGACCAAGATTTAAACAAGTATATAACATGAAAATGAAAAGGGAAGCATGTATCCTTCTTAGTCACTCTAAAATGAATTTTTTGGGAGTTTTTTGAAATTTCCATGTTTGAAACCCAAAACCATGCACTTCTCTTCATGCTTGACTTCATAAGATAGAGTTTAGGGGTTTGCGGATAGATACATGATTTGTCTAGTTTGAATAAGTCTAGACCTTGTTTATCAACTTTAATGCTTACTATATGACATAAGAAGACTATGTGCTTTGGTTTTTCATTTTTCTATTTTTTTATTTTATGCCCATTTGAATCTTGGTCAAATCCTAGATTTAACCAGGATTTAAACAAGTTTAAAACATGAAAATGAAAAGGTAAGCCTTGATCCTTCTTAGTCACACTAAAATGAAGCTTTTGGGATGTTCTTGAAATTTCCATGTTTGAACCCAAAACGACTTCTCTTCATGCTAGACTTCATAAGACAGAGTTTAGGGGTTAGCGGGTAGATACATGATTTGTCTAGTTTGAATAAGACTATACCTTGTTTATCAACTTTAATGCTTACTATATGACATAAGAAGACTATGTGCTTTGGTTTTTCATTTTTCTATATTTTTATTTTATGCCCATTTGAATCTTGGTCAAACCTATATTTGACCAGGATTTAAACAAGTTTAAAACATGAAAATGAAAAGGTAAGCCTTGATCCTTCTTAGTCACACTAAAATGAAGCTTTTGGGATGTTCTTGAAATTTCCATGTTTGAAACCCAAAACGACTTCTCTTCATGCTAGACTTCATAAGACAGAGTTTAAGGTTTAGGGGTATAGATACATGATTTGTCTGGTTTAAATATGTATAGACCTTGTTTATCAACTTGAATGCTTACTATATGGCATAAGAAAACTATGTGCTTTGGTTTTTCATTTTTCTGATTTTTAAATTTTAATGCCCATTTGAATCTTGGTCAAATCCTAGGTTTGACCAAGATTTAAACAAGCTTAAAACATGAAAATGAAAAGGGAAGCATGTATCCTTCTTAGTCACTCTAAAATGAAGTTTTTGGGAGGTTTTTGAAATTTCCATGTTTGAAACCCAAAACCAGTTCTCTTCATGCTTGACTTCATAAGACAGAGTTTAGGGGTTAGGGGGTAGATACATGATTTGTATGGTTTGAATATGTCTAGACCTTGTTTATCAACTTTAATGCTTACTATATGACATAAGAACACTATGTGCTTTGGTTTTTCATTTTTCTGATTTTTAAATTTTAATGCCCATTTGAATCTTGGTCAAATCCTAGGTTTGACCAAGATTTAAACAAGTTTAAAACATGAAAATGAAAAGGGAAGCATGTATCCTTCTTAGTCACTCTAAAATTAAGTTTTTGGGAGGTTTTTGAAATTTCCATGTTTGAAACCCAAAACCACTTCTCTTCATGCTTGACTTCATAAGACAGAGTTTAGGGGTTAGGGGGTAGATACATGATTTGTATGGTTTGAATATGTCTAGACCTTGTTTATCACCTTTAATGCTTACTATATGACATAAGAAGACTATGTGCTTTGGTTTTTCATTTTTCTGTTTTTTTTTTAATTTTCTGCCCATTTGAATCTTGGTCAAATCCTAGGTTTGACCAATATTTAGACAAGTTTAACACGTGAAAACGAACTGATAATCCCATTTGTTGACTCATTTAACTAGTTAATCCCATTTGTTGACTCTCTGTTGACCAGGCACTTGAGGTAAAACTGAGTATATTGCACTAGCCAGTATTAGTACTCATGGGGAAAACTGAGCACACAAAAAATGCTACAGTATAAGACTCGAGAGTATATCTAAATTTCCAGGGTTAGACTCGAGTACGCGTGTTGCGGTGCAGAAGTGGAAGACGTGCAATTGTTGATGGGTACTGACGCGAGTCGCGGTGCAGAAGTCGAAGACGTGCAATCGTGGACGCGTGTCGCGTTGCAGAAGCCCAAGACGTGCAGACGTTAAATGGTGGACGCGTAGGACGCGGGTCGCATTAACCACCCCTCGCCTTTATAGACGCCTCCTCGCACTATCTCTGTCACTCTCACTCGCTCATGAAACGCCGCCTCTCACGTCCCATCATCTTCTCCAAAGCAAAAAACCCTCTCCCTCTCTGCAGGCGAGATGGACATGGAGAATGCGAATCCCATTGTCCATGACGCCGTCGGCTCCAAGCGCGACGCCTCCCTCTTCGACGTCGTCCCCTCAAAGGCCGTCGCCGCCGCCGGTGGCGGTCGTATCCCGCCGGGATGGGACCCCTATGAGCCGGTGCCGTACATCTCGCCTCCGAACCCCTACGACACCTGCATGGACGACCCATGGAACGAGGTAACTATGGTTTGCTCCCTTTTTTGTTCCCCATTCCTTTTTGAACCCTATTTTTGCTGGTTCCCTAGTAACTATTAGTGCCGATCTGTAGATGGTTGAGTATTGGGTTAATATTTGCGCCGATTTTATTCCATTTTTCTTTGATCCCTTCTTGATTTCGTTTAAGATTTGGAGTTCGGCCGTTCGGTTAATTTATGCAAGTAATAATGGGATCTCAATCAGTTAATTTATGGAATCTCAGTCAGTTATTTTATGCACGAATCAAAAGATATCAACCGTTTAATTTTGCAAATATTCTGGAATCTGTTCAAAATCAGATCTGGAATCTGTTTCTTTGCCTATGATGAATCGTTGGGCACAAATTTCTACAGAGTGGGTTCAGCGAACCATTCTTTGTGTACAAATCTGTTGTGCATGAGCTATGGTTCGCTAACACCATCCCTGTAGACATATAATCGTGTCCACTCTAACTGAGGCTGGCTCTGTTTTTCCTTACTTTGTTATCATGCACGTTAGTCATCGTTGCATCTCATTCACTAATAGTTCCCGTTTGATATGGATCAGCTGTCTGGCAGCGACGTCGGCAGCGACGTCGGCAGCGACGACGAGCACCATGACGTCAAGACTCGCCAGGTGCTGCGGAGGCTGCAGGTCGGCCAGTACGTCTCCTACTTCGCCAAGGGTGTCTACAGGTGCCCCTTCTGCACTAGGAGGCTCGGCCGTACTGACTTCAACTGCCTCCTCACGCATGCCGAGAACATCGGCAACACCAACCCCAAGGTCGGCGCGTCGGTGAACCCCCACTCCTTCCGCGCCAAGCACATGGCGCTCGGCATGCACCTCCGCAGCATCCAGCGGGTGGAGATCTCCGCCGGGCGCATGCCTCCGCTCAAGCCCAAGGCTCCCAAGGGGAGCAACAAGTGGAGGCAGAGGCAGATGGGGTAGGCGGAGTCCTGGACGTGTGCTGCTGCTGCAAAGCAGCTTCTATTTTGTTGTTAGCTAGGGATCCCTTGTTGTTATGTTGTTAGTATGATGGTGTTGTGAAGAACCTCGAACCTGTTGGCTGCTGTTGTAACACCCCAAATTTCAAAACAAAGCAAAAAGGAATTTACTTTTTCCAAAAATGAGAACCAACAAAAACTTTTCTTATATAAGGTATTAGGCTTATTGCTCCTATCTATTACTTGTGTTCTTGCCTTGATGAGTGTTAGTATGCTTATGTGACCCACCCTAAAACCCTAGAGTGATCAAGTAAAGATCACAAACCAAATAAAAACAAAAAGAGAAAGAAATCAAACAAGAAGAACCCTAAGCCCTAACCTTTTCAAAACTCCTTTGATCTATTTTGAGAAACCCTGAATAAAGGAAAAACTATATGTGGGCCTATAGCCCTAATATGTGAATCTGAAACCTTACCCCTTTTCTTCTGCTAAATAGTGGTGAACCTTTGCCAAAGTTACTAAACCCTCAACCTCACCCCTCTTGTCCTCAATCTTGGAAGAATAAAATAAAAAGGAAAAATCTTATTTAAGAAAAGAGGCAGATATGCCTATGGCCCTTTTTGTAAAACTTTCCCTAGGCCTTTCTACTTGATGTAGAGAATTGGAAAACCTTCTTGAACCCTAGTTAGTGCTTTTTCAACGCAATCCAAATGTGGAACACAAGGTTTTCAAAAAGAGAGTAATAATGCCATAGAGGTATATGAGAGCAAAATATCAATTTGTGGAATTGAGGATCTTGACCCTAGACTTGAAGTTGAATGGTTGGATCACTCCTATATGCCATTTCAACACCCAACAACATCTTTGGGTCAAGCCAAGTTCTATTAAAAATCAAATGCCACATATGCATAGAGGCATATGTGATCCGTAGCCATTTTCACCAATTCTTGTCCTTTGCACTTCTACCTTTTCCCAATGGTGTGAACCCATCTCTGAACCCAGTCTAATCCTAAATTGACCCTCACCCTTGCTCAAGTAAAGCAAGGGGAGCACCTTACAAGAATAAGAAAAATTGACTTGTCATCTCCTATGTGTTTTGACCAATTTTGCAAATCTTGGAGCAAGACCATTTGAAATGGTTTCAATGGTTTGAAATTGCTTCTAAACTAATAAGAATGACATTGGAGTCAAGTCAAGTCCAATCAAATGGAGAGAAACCCAATAGTGGGATATTTCCATTTTCCTCACATACACATAGGGCCAATTTATCAAATCTTGATCTAGGCACCAACCTTGCCTCAAAATGGTTGGAACCTTTCATCCAACTTCATCTAACACCAAATAAACCTCACCCTTGTCAAAGCAAGGCCAAGAAAAATAAAAGTTTAAATAGTTAGAAATTCACAAAACCTCACATAGGGCTTATGCCATTTTTCTAAATTTTGACCCTAGCCCATTTTGGCCTTCACCATTAGTTGTATAATGATGCTAAACATCTATTACAACTTTTGGAATCCAAGAAACCCAATTCAAATCAATTTCAAACTCAATTGGGGATCACATGCAATAATGGTCAAATCTGCCATAATTATTCTGGTCCCTACTTTGAGCCTCTCCATTTCAAGTTTTTCAAACTAGACTTTCCCAACTCTTTGCCTGTCATCCAAGAGGACATCAAGGTGAGCAACTTTTGTAAAGACCACCCTGCCAAAATCCTTATGAATCAATTGCTAGGCTCATCCAAAGTTGGCACTTTTAATTAAGTGGAACAATCTCCCACTTAGGGAATTTGCTATATTTTGATTTTCTAAATTCCACCACCACCTTTCTTTGCCTCTGGTCATTTAGAACCAAACCAATTACACCCCTTTCAAAATTGTCAACCTTTTGAGCCAATTCAAATTTGGGCAAAATTTGATGAAACATAAATAGGGAACCACACACACTATTTGAAATAGTGTCCTACACTACCCATAATCTACCCCAACCTACACCATACTGTCCCCTTGCTCCCTCTCTGCCTCACACCACCACAGCAACCCTAGGGAAGGGCAAGACATGGCCTAGCCATGGCCATGCCATAGCATGCCGGCCATGCCGTGCTCCCCCTCTTCCCCTTGCTCTCCACTTCTGGCCCTGGTGCCCAAAACCGCCACCATGCATCCCTACACCACCCTAGCCCCTCCAGTGTCGAGGAGAACGACGACAGCCGCCGGACGAAGCGCGCCCAGAACGGCATCGGCATGCCGAGGACGTCGCGAGCATGCCCACAGCCGACGTCACTGGGCACGCGTCGCCTCGCCGCAGCACGCCTCCCCTGGACCCCCTCTCTGCGCGTCGAGCCTCACCGCCGCACCCTGAACCCGCCAGGCAAGCGCCCGTGTCCCCGCGAGCGCCGTCGCCGACGACCAGCTCGCCGCTTCCCCGCAACCCTGTCGCCAGAACGTCACCGTCGCGCGTCGTCACCGGACCGTCCCCCACCTCGCCTGCTAGCTCCCTAGCACCGCCCAGACACCCTCTACCTCGCCCTGCTCCCTCCTACCCCTCTCCATCGCCGGAGAAGCCGCGCCCTAGTCGCCATCATCGCCGCGCCTCAGCACCTTCACGCGCCTATAAAAGGGAGCCTCCCCTCGACTCTTTCTACACACCCGCATCATTCCCTCCCCTCTCTGAACCACCTCTACTCCTTCCCCAACCACATTGGCCGCCGGAGCAAGCCAATTCGTCGCCGGAGACCCGCAAGCTGCCGCAGACGCCGCCGTCGATTGGAGCCCTCCCCGGAGACGCCACTGCTACCAGGAGGACCGCCGTCTTCGACAACGTCGCTGCGCACCTCGCCGTCAACCGCCGGAGCTCCGACGACCGCTCCGACCCCCTACCTCCGCCGTGCCCGCGTCTGCCTCTCGTCGACGACGACGACGAACCACAGCCGCCCGATCGCCATCTAATCCTACGGCCCGCACCACCCCGTACCGTTTCGGTGAGTTTCACTCACTGACGCGCGGGCCCCTTTGTCAGCTGGCCCGCAGCGCTAGTTGGGCTGCCCCCGGGCATTTTTAAATCTTTTGGCCCGTTTAGTTTCCCGCCGGCCCATGGTTCAAATCCTGTTAAATAATTTGGTTATAAATTTAAATACTGAACCCCCCTTTGAAATTGAATAGTTTCAAATCTGCTGAACCAAAATTTATGAAGTTTATATATTTGGAAAGCCTAGAAAAATATCTATCCAATGCCCCTGGCCTCATGGTCAATCTCTTTGTAGAATTAATCTGACAAAAATAACAAGTCAGGGACTTTTCTGCCTTAGATTAATTCTTAAAAATCAACCAAAAATGATTTTAAGTTAATTCCAACTCCTTTAGCTCACATTTGACTTACACTAATTGTTTCTACAAGAAAATGGTGAGGTCACCTTGCATGATCATGCCCTAGTTTAAGTAGTGTGCAATATGGCTAGTTTAACTAGTTGATATTGTCCAAAACTATTAAGTTTTTCATAGGAAGTCATATACTTCATTTAAATCTTGTCTCAAAGGAATTCATGTGATGTTTGGACCCCTGGCCAAAATCACCTATATGAATTACTAAGAGATTTAAATCATAGGTAGTGTTATTAAATGGTATGAGGTATTTTACCTCATTTAAATCTATTTCCCACTTCATGATGATGAATGGTTGACTTGGGTCAACCTGATTTCATGCATGAATGTTGGAGAAATTAAATCTTAAGAAGTTTTCAATAAGAGAAAGGTATTTCTCAAACACTAGATGGAAAACTATCACTTACATATGTAGGGAGAGGAAATTATTTTCCCAAACCACACAACCAATGCACCCTAATTGTAGTATTTGTGTGAATAGAATAATTGGTATAAGTACAAGCAATGTTAGAATAGCCAATGAATTGTTGAGGATGTGAAATCACCTCAATGGTAGTTGTTAACCTAGTTACAACTATGTGTTAAATCTTATGAGAGGCTTTCCCTCTCATTTAAATCTTGTTCTCAAGTATTTCAACATGAGGTATGGACCATGGTCTATATAATCTTATGTTGAGTATTTGGTGACATTAAATCACTACCAGGTTAGTATTAAATTGTATGAGGTATGGAACCTCATTTAAATCATTTTCTTAAATGATGAGTATGAAGAGGTTGACTTTAGTCAACCTAGGTCATATTTTGTTCATAAGAGAAATTAAATCTTAATAAGATATGAGAGGAAAGTATTTCTCTAAGTAATTAAAAGTAACACATAAGTTAGTATGAGAGAAAATTATTTTCTTAAATAGGAAGAACACCTCCACCCACTTAATAGTAGTGTGTGATACGAGTTAAGTTGTGTGAAGCTTGTATGAGATTAGTTAGTATGTAAGTTTGGTATGATGATCGTGTACCCCGTATTCGTATTTTAGACGCTAGTACCGGAGACCATCAGGAAGAGGAGGACTTCTACAACAAGGAAGGAGAAGAGAACTTGGACCCTCACTTCAACCAAGGCAAGCTGATAGTATTGCAAGTTATTACCAATGCAAGCTAGCTTGAGGCAAACCATTTTGGTTGCAAGATAATAATCTTGCAACTTGCTAAGCTCTCTATGAGCAAAGCCTTCCCCTATTTTACTTTAGGCTTATGATCTTAATTTCCAGTTTGTACTTACAAACTCTATTTACCTTTGTTTTATCAAAGTACTTTTTGATTCATGATTCACTTGGCTAGTATTGGACTAGTACAAGAGTATCAAACTTAGCCTAGAAACACACCAAATACTTAGCATCCCTCTTGCATAGATGCTAGTGCTGATTTGAAAGTGGCTACTCCATGTGGGAGGCGGGAACTGAAAAGATTTCGAAAACCTTGGAATGACGAGTCATTCTATTGAGAGATTTTGAAGGAGTTTTGAAACCTTGGAATGAAGATGCATTTCCATTGACTGATTTTTGAAGGTGAATATGACCGGTGAATGATTTGGTGAATTTTACCAAAAACACTGATGGTTGGGTTCGGATGCGATACCATTCCAATTTTACCGTACCCCCACAATACCTGAATCTGGGTAGGGCTTAACTGGAAGTTTGTGTGTCTTAGTATGGGTTCCCTCTAAACAAGCGTCATCGGGGTTAGGCCGAAAGCTGCCTCTACCACAAAAGAAACGATACGATATGATGCGAAATGAGGTGAATGTCCGGCCCAAGCCTCGTGCGATTCCAGTGCTGACCGTCTGTCTTCACCGGGAGGCCAAGCTCATGGGGAGAGGTGCCTATACTAGGGTGTGTAAATGAAAGGTTATGATTGGTAGTTCGCAGATCTGCGTACGATAAATCAGGGCCAGTTACCCCTGACGAACTATTGCAATTGTTGTGGCACAAGTGTACAACCTCTGCAGAGTTAAACCTATTCGAATAGCCGCGTCCTCGGTTATGGACAGTTGGAAAGGCCATACTGTTCCGTCATCAGAACTTTTCGAAAATTATGAATGGTGAAGTGTGACTTATGACTTTGAACTTGAATGGAGACTTTGACTTGGAATCACAACAGAGTTGTGGGAATGACACTAATGTTCCCACTTGAGTAGTTGGTACATAAAGAGTTGTTTACAAAAATGTTTGTGAAACAAAATCTGCTTTATGCAAAATAAACTAGAGCTTAGCACCCCCTTACTAGGATTGTGAGCACTTACCTTAGTATTAGTTTGCGAGTACTTTAAAGTACTCACGGCTGTGTCCCTGGCTATTCAAATGGCCAGATTATGAAGCAGAACCACAGCATGAAGAAGACGACCCGCAGGACGCCCACGACAACTAGGGAGCCTTCTGACGTCAGACGTTGGCCTGTGGACTAGAGAGTCCCTTCTACTTTACGCTTCCGCTATGAAACTATGAACTTGGTGAATGTTGATCCCTAGATCAACTCTGTGTGTAATATGGGATCGTGTGATCTCTATTTGTAAGACGACTATGGTATGTAATGAATGATGACTTATGATATTCAACTGTTATGTCTCGCAACAACAATATTCCTGGGATTGCGATGTATGGCATGACAGGCATCTGGACTTAAAAATCCGGGTGTTGACAAGTTTGGTATCAGAGCCATTGTTTGACCTTAGGAGACCCTAGTTAGAATGGACGTCTGAAAAACTTAGTTTCAAAAACCAATGAAGTGAATATTTGGGAAAACTTGTTCTTACTCTTATCCTTGAAATCCTTTTTCAAAAAAGATGAGCAATCTCTACTTCCTTTGCAAACTTACACCAAAAATTTGCACACTTGACTACTTCTCTAATTTACTCCTCTTTGCTCACAGATGACGTACCAGTGGGAGTCCTATCAGCTTGGTTCCGAAGGCGACCTCAAGTTCGAAAAAGAGTTGAAGCAACTAGTGGATTATCTCGGACACCCGTACCCCAAGTTCTTCGGAATGCCACTCAAGGCAAAGGCAGGAAAACCGCCTCAGTGGGACGTTTCTACTGATCTACGAAGAAAGCTTGATGCCCCGGTATGGGAAACCATTTGGATTGCTGTAACAGGAAACACTTGGAAGGAAGGACTAGCAGAAGCGATGCAAGAAGCAATTTTTCGTCTGTGTGGACAAAATAAGGACAAGATCAAGAACACTCGCTTCATCTACTACCCAAGACATGACCCCTGGGGAGAACCAATGACCATGCCCCCACCACAACCAAAGATGAATCCCTATGAAGCACCTCAGGACTTCCGGCAGTACAAAACCCGCAGGGATTTGGACAACGCCCTCGCCTCACGCCAAGCACCTCAACCGTGAAGAAGAAGAGTCCACCCGAGAGAATAGTATCACTCCAGCACTTAAGTAGGTGTGAGTGTATCAGGATCCCCTTGTATCGTAGAACGAATGAATGGTTCTTCAAACCAACGGTGTGTTAGGTTTGTAATGTGTGATGTTTGGTATGAATGAAAAAGTGTTGCTGGTTTTTACCCCCTCAACACTCCTCAAGTTTTCAAGTTTTCAATTATTGAATTTTAACTCAAACAAACCATAGAAGTTTCCCTCTTACCTTATTATCTACTTCGATGTTCAGATGGCCCCTCCTACTCGCAACAACTCACGTGCCCAGGCCAATCAGATACACCCTGAGCACGCCAAGATGACTGACGCCATCAACATCCTTGCCATGGAGCGCAAGGCACTTCGCCATCAACACGCCAAGAAGGACTACCTCATTGCCCGCCTCCGCGTGAAGATAGCATCATTAGAACGGCTCCTCCCAATACCCCACCATGCTCTCAGAAGCAAGTCCAATGTGACTTGCTACGCATGTGGTGTTACTGGCCACTACTCTAACAAGTGTCCGGCGAAGGCCGCCAACAAAGCCTCAAGGACTGGAAGCAATGCTGTACCCATCGCACAAACAAGCAGGTCAACGGTAACCTGCTATGAATGTGGAACTGTGGGTCATTACTCCAATGAATGTCGCAAGAAGCTTTCCAAGATCGCCGCCAACCCCGCTGCATCTGCACAGCAGCAGCGCCATATCGCAACCAGAAGGAAGTTTGCTCCAAACTACCCGAACAACCGCAACGGTCGCTACTACAACCTGAAGGCCACCGAAACACAAGAAACCTCTCAGAATATGCCAAGTAGGTTTCCTACTAAATCAAACCGCCCAATCTCTCCTAGGAACCTAACTCCTCTTAAAATCTCGGGACGAGATTTGTTTAAGGGGGAAGGGTTTGTAACACCCCAAATTTCAAAACAAAGCAAAAAGGAATTTACTTTTTCCAAAAATGAGAACCAACAAAAACTTTTCTTATATAAGGTATTAGGCT
Organism: Lolium perenne; assembly: GCF_019359855.2. NCBI lineage: Eukaryota > Viridiplantae > Streptophyta > Magnoliopsida > Poales > Poaceae > Lolium > Lolium perenne. Next base: position 215,654,588 of record NC_067250.2, on the reverse strand, counting down.
TATTGCTCCTATCTATTACTTGTGTTCTTGCCTTGATGAGTGTTAGTATGCTTATGTGACCCACCCTAAAACCCTAGAGTGATCAAGTAAAGATCACAAACCAAATAAAAACAAAAAGAGAAAGAAATCAAACAAGAAGAACCCTAAGCCCTAACCTTTTCAAAACTCCTTTGATCTATTTTGAGAAACCCTGAATAAAGGAAAAACTATATGTGGGCCTATAGCCCTAATATGTGAATCTGAAACCTTACCCCTTTTCTTCTGCTAAATAGTGGTGAACCTTTGCCAAAGTTACTAAACCCTCAACCTCACCCCTCTTGTCCTCAATCTTGGAAGAATAAAATAAAAAGGAAAAATCTTATTTAAGAAAAGAGGCAGATATGCCTATGGCCCTTTTTGTAAAACTTTCCCTAGGCCTTTCTACTTGATGTAGAGAATTGGAAAACCTTCTTGAACCCTAGTTAGTGCTTTTTCAACGCAATCCAAATGTGGAACACAAGGTTTTCAAAAAGAGAGTAATAATGCCATAGAGGTATATGAGAGCAAAATATCAATTTGTGGAATTGAGGATCTTGACCCTAGACTTGAAGTTGAATGGTTGGATCACTCCTATATGCCATTTCAACACCCAACAACATCTTTGGGTCAAGCCAAGTTCTATTAAAAATCAAATGCCACATATGCATAGAGGCATATGTGATCCGTAGCCATTTTCACCAATTCTTGTCCTTTGCACTTCTACCTTTTCCCAATGGTGTGAACCCATCTCTGAACCCAGTCTAATCCTAAATTGACCCTCACCCTTGCTCAAGTAAAGCAAGGGGAGCACCTTACAAGAATAAGAAAAATTGACTTGTCATCTCCTATGTGTTTTGACCAATTTTGCAAATCTTGGAGCAAGACCATTTGAAATGGTTTCAATGGTTTGAAATTGCTTCTAAACTAATAAGAATGACATTGGAGTCAAGTCAAGTCCAATCAAATGGAGAGAAACCCAATAGTGGGATATTTCCATTTTCCTCACATACACATAGGGCCAATTTATCAAATCTTGATCTAGGCACCAACCTTGCCTCAAAATGGTTGGAACCTTTCATCCAACTTCATCTAACACCAAATAAACCTCACCCTTGTCAAAGCAAGGCCAAGAAAAATAAAAGTTTAAATAGTTAGAAATTCACAAAACCTCACATAGGGCTTATGCCATTTTTCTAAATTTTGACCCTAGCCCATTTTGGCCTTCACCATTAGTTGTATAATGATGCTAAACATCTATTACAACTTTTGGAATCCAAGAAACCCAATTCAAATCAATTTCAAACTCAATTGGGGATCACATGCAATAATGGTCAAATCTGCCATAATTATTCTGGTCCCTACTTTGAGCCTCTCCATTTCAAGTTTTTCAAACTAGACTTTCCCAACTCTTTGCCTGTCATCCAAGAGGACATCAAGGTGAGCAACTTTTGTAAAGACCACCCTGCCAAAATCCTTATGAATCAATTGCTAGGCTCATCCAAAGTTGGCACTTTTAATTAAGTGGAACAATCTCCCACTTAGGGAATTTGCTATATTTTGATTTTCTAAATTCCACCACCACCTTTCTTTGCCTCTGGTCATTTAGAACCAAACCAATTACACCCCTTTCAAAATTGTCAACCTTTTGAGCCAATTCAAATTTGGGCAAAATTTGATGAAACATAAATAGGGAACCACACACACTATTTGAAATAGTGTCCTACACTACCCATAATCTACCCCAACCTACACCATACTGTCCCCTTGCTCCCTCTCTGCCTCACACCACCACAAGAACCCTAGGGAAGGGCAAGACATGGCCTAGCCATGGCCATGCCATAGCATGCCGGCCATGCCGTGCTCCCCCTCTTCCCCTTGCTCTCCACTTCTGGCCCTGGTGCCCAAAACCGCCACCATGCATCCCTACACCACCCTAGCCCCTCCAGTGTCGAGGAGAACGACGACGGCCCGCCGGACGAAGCGCGCCCAGAACGGCATCGGCATGCCGAGGACGTCGCGAGCATGCCCACAGCCGACGTCACCGGGCACGCGCGTCGCCGCCGCAAAGACGCCTCCCTGGACCCCTCTCTGCGCGTCGAGCCTCACCGCCGCACCCTCGAACCCGCCAGGCAAGCGCCCGTGTCCCCGCGAGCGCCGTCGCCGACGACCAGCTCGCCGCTTCCCCGCAACCTGTCGCGTAACGTCACCGTCGCGCGTCGTCACCGGACCGTCCCCACCTCGCCTGCTAGCTCCCTAGCACCGCCCAGACACCCTCTACCTCGCCCTGCTCCCTCCTACCCCTCTCCATCGCCGGAGAAGCCGCGCCCTAGTCGCCATCATCGCCGCGCCTCAGCACCTTCACGCGCCTATAAAAGGGAGCCTCCCCTCGACTCTTTCTGCACACCCGCATCATTCCCTCCCCTCTCTGAACCACCTCTACTCCTTCCCCAACCACATTGGCCGCCGGAGCAAGCCAATTCGTCGCCGGAGACCCGCAAGCTGCCGCAGACGCCGCCGTCGATTGGAGCCCTCCCCGGAGACGCCACTGCTACCAGGAGGACCGCCGTCTTCGACAACGTCGCTGCGCACCTCGCCGTCAACCGCCGGAGCTCCGACGACCGCTCCGACCCCCTACCTCCGCCGTGCCCGCGTCTGCCTCTCGTCGACGACGACGACGAACCACAGCCGCCCGATCGCCATCTAATCCTACGGCCCGCACCACCCCGTACCGTTTCGGTGAGTTTCACTCAGCGACGCGCGGGCCCCTTTGTCAGCTGGCCCGCAGCGCTAGTTGGGCTGCCCCCGGGCATTTTTAAATCTTTTGGCCCGTTTAGTTTCCCGCCGGCCCATGGTTCAAATCCTGTTAAATAATTTGGTTATAAATTTAAATACTGAACCCCCCTTTGAAATTGAATAGTTTCAAATCTGCTGAACCAAAATTTATGAAGTTTATATATTTGGAAAGCCTAGAAAAATATCTATCCAATGCCCCTGGCCTCATGGTCAATCTCTTTGTAGAATTAATCTGACAAAAATAACAAGTCAGGGACTTTTCTGCCTTAGATTAATTCTTAAAAATCAACCAAAAATGATTTTAAGTTAATTCCAACTCCTTTAGCTCACATTTGACTTACACTAATTGTTTCTACAAGAAAATGGTGAGGTCACCTTGCATGATCATGCCCTAGTTTAAGTAGTGTGCAATATGGCTAGTTTAACTAGTTGATATTGTCCAAAACTATTAAGTTTTTCATAGGAAGTCATATACTTCATTTAAATCTTGTCTCAAAGGAATTCATGTGATGTTTGGACCCCTGGCCAAAATCACCTATATGAATTACTAAGAGATTTAAATCATAGGTAGTGTTATTAAATGGTATGAGGTATTTTACCTCATTTAAATCTATTTCCCACTTCATGATGATGAATGGTTGACTTGGGTCAACCTGATTTCATGCATGAATGTTGGAGAAATTAAATCTTAAGAAGTTTTCAATAAGAGAAAGGTATTTCTCAAACACTAGATGGAAAACTATCACTTACATATGTAGGGAGAGGAAATTATTTTCCCAAACCACACAACCAATGCACCCTAATTGTAGTATTTGTGTGAATAGAATAATTGGTATAAGTACAAGCAATGTTAGAATAGCCAATGAATTGTTGAGGATGTGAAATCACCTCAATGGTAGTTGTTAACCTAGTTACAACTATGTGTTAAATCTTATGAGAGGCTTTCCCTCTCATTTAAATCTTGTTCTCAAGTATTTCAACATGAGGTATGGACCATGGTCTATATAATCTTATGTTGAGTATTTGGTGACATTAAATCACTACCAGGTTAGTATTAAATTGTATGAGGTATGGAACCTCATTTAAATCATTTTCTTAAATGATGAGTATGAAGAGGTTGACTTTAGTCAACCTAGGTCATATTTTGTTCATAAGAGAAATTAAATCTTAATAAGATATGAGAGGAAAGTATTTCTCTAAGTAATTAAAAGTAACACATAAGTTAGTATGAGAGAAAATTATTTTCTTAAATAGGAAGAACACCTCCACCCACTTAATAGTAGTGTGTGATACGAGTTAAGTTGTGTGAAGCTTGTATGAGATTAGTTAGTATGTAAGTTTGGTATGATGATCGTGTACCCCGTATTCGTATTTTAGACGCTAGTACCGGAGACCATCAGGAAGAGGAGGACTTCTACAACAAGGAAGGAGAAGAGAACTTGGACCCTCACTTCAACCAAGGCAAGCTGATAGTATTGCAAGTTATTACCAATGCAAGCTAGCTTGAGGCAAACCATTTTGGTTGCAAGATAATAATCTTGCAACTTGCTAAGCTCTCTATGAGCAAAGCCTTCCCCTATTTTACTTTAGGCTTATGATCTTAATTTCCAGTTTGTACTTACAAACTCTATTTACCTTTGTTTTATCAAAGTACTTTTTGATTCATGATTCACTTGGCTAGTATTGGACTAGTACAAGAGTATCAAACTTAGCCTAGAAACACACCAAATACTTAGCATCCCTCTTGCATAGATGCTAGTGCTGATTTGAAAGTGGCTACTCCATGTGGGAGACTGGGAACTGAAAAGATTTCGAAAACCTTGGAATGACGAGTCATTCTATTGAGAGATTTTGAAGGAGTTTTGAAACCTTGGAATGAAGATGCATTTCCATTGACTGATTTTTGAAGGTGAATATGACCGGTGAATGATTTGGTGAATTTTACCAAAAACACTGATGGTTGGGTTCGGATGCGATACCATTCCAATTTTACCGTACCCCCACAATACCTGAATCTGGGTAGGGCTTAACTGGAAGTTTGTGTGTCTTAGTATGGGTTCCCTCTAAACAAGCGTCATCGGGGTTAGGCCGAAAGCTGCCTCTACCACAAAAGAAACGATACGATATGATGCGAAATGAGGTGAATGTCCGGCCCAAGCCCTGTGCAGTTCCCAGGCTGACTGTCTGTCTTCACTGGGAGGCCAAGCTCATGGGGAGAGGTGCCTATACTAGGGTGTGTAAATGAAAGGTTATGATTGGTAGTTCGCGTACTGCGTACGATAAATCAGGGCCAGTTACCCCTGACGAACTATTGCAATTGTTGTGGCACAAGTGTACAACCTCTGCAGAGTTAAACCTATTCGAATAGCCGCGTCCTCGGTTATGGACAGTTGGAAAGGCCATACTGTTCCGTCATCAGAACTTTTCGAAAATTATGAATGGTGAAGTGTGACTTATGACTTTGAACTTGAATGGAGACTTTGACTTGGAATCACAACAGAGTTGTGGGAATGACACTAATGTTCCCACTTGAGTAGTTGGTACATAAAGAGTTGTTTACAAAAATGTTTGTGAAACAAAATCTGCTTTATGCAAAATAAACTAGAGCTTAGCACCCCCTTACTAGGATTGTGAGCACTTACCTTAGTATTAGTTTGCGAGTACTTTAAAGTACTCACGGCTGTGTCCCTGGCTATTCAAATGGCCAGATTATGAAGCAGAACCACAGCATGAAGAAGACGACCCGCAGGACGCCCACGACAACTAGGGAGCCTTCTGACGTCAGACGTTGGCCTGTGGACTAGAGAGTCCCTTCTACTTTACGCTTCCGCTATGAAACTATGAACTTGGTGAATGTTGATCCCTAGATCAACTCTGTGTGTAATATGGGATCGTGTGATCTCTATTTGTAAGACGACTATGGTATGTAATGAATGATGACTTATGATATTCAACTGTTATGTCTCGCAACAACAATATTCCTGGGATTGCGATGTATGGCATGACAGGCATCTGGACTTAAAAATCCGGGTGTTGACAGCTGTGAATGCAGCTTATTATCTAGGGAGGGATCCCTATTATCTATCCCTATTCTACTGGAGTATATTTTGTTGGCCCTACTTTGTTTTCTCGATTTACTATTACTGTGAATTTGTCGTACGGAGTACATTACCCTGGAGATTTGCTTCTAGATTTAACTACATACATATGGACCAGAGGGAGTACTAGATTTGCTGCCATATTGGGCAAACAACGAGGGCCAAAAGGCACAAATAATTGAAGAAAGACAGAAATGCAAGCTTCTCTAGATTTGATACTAATTTGGTTAATAAAGACAAAGAGACAGAGGGGGAAAAGGTGCTCTTAAAAATGCCAATTCGCGCCGAGAGAGACAGAACCCAGCTCCTGCTCACGTACAACCAAACGTGGTCTCGTCCTGTCCCACGCGGTCCCTTTCTACTAGCCCCACACGTCAGCATGGAACAGTCAACTAAACTGGAATCCTCCCGTCTGAGCTCCTTCTGCGGGTTACAAATAAGGGCTTGGCGAAAACTGAGGAAAAACATAAGGCAATCTTATTGACTAATATAGCTGCTTAATTAATAAAAGGATTAGCTACAACGTGCTCAGTTTGCCCATTTATTAAGGTATAAGACTGGCAGGAGAGAAAGTAATCGCTAGTTTCCTCATTTTGCCCCTGCATGCTCGCACGATTAAAGCTCCTTCCGCACGCGCTGGACTCCTCGTTTCCTTAAACCTCCTCGTTTCTCGGGATAGACCAACAGTTTTTCAGGATCTTGGGTTTTTTTTTTGACAATCAATACCACATATATTCATAGCAACAAATAGTACATGGTAGAGATACATGAACTGACTCCAACGATTACAAAATAAAGTCTAAAAGATAGTAACAAATCTTCGAGGTCTTCAATTTTTTTCTTCTTCCAGAACACAATCTTGTACTTTTCTGAAGGCAGCCAAAAATAGATAACTAACCATAGACCTGTAGATACCGATGAAAGTTCTCCCATTAATATGTCAGCCGCAATGCCAAAGCTGCGTGCACGCACGCAACCATTAAAGCAGTCATACAACATCGGCAAGAGTACCAACACCAGTATATCAGGGAATAATAACCGACTAGCTTTGTCATCGTCGATGGAGAGCCGAGAGTACGAATCACCATTATCGAGGACGTAGCAGCCGGGACAAAAACTGCGAGGATAATCCTCCCCACGGCAACAAAGACAAAAGATCCAAAATCGATCTGGCGAAGCAAGATCCAAAGGCCCATACCTAGAAAATTGTGATCGTTCAAGACCACCATTGACGCCGGGAAGAAGATCTTGTCGCCGAACGAAAGGCCGAAGATCACTTATTGCAGACGATGCCATCTCCATTGAGGGGAAACCAACAAGAAGGCGGCTACCACAATCCTAACATAATCTAATATAATCTAATGAAAACAATACTTTTATTCGAAACTCCACGCATAGATCGGGTTCCCCACTCCTCCTGACGCCGGCGAAGCCAACCGGAGGAGGGGGAACCAATCTATGGAGGAGGAAGAACTGGAGGCGGCTAGGGTTGAGGCGGCGGCTTCAGGATCTTGGGTTAATGTGGCCAGGTTTCGACTTTCGACTAGTGGAAACGGGAAAGCAGGTGCAAATTATGGAGATAACTGAACCACAACCACCCGCGCCTTAAGCATCGAGTAATATCGGGAAAAAATGCGCCTTTTGGCTATGATTACGATTTGACAAGGGCTCCCATCAGTATGGGGTGAACAAGCCCTCCCATCAGTATATCAGAGGAATTTGACAAGGGCTACATGACGACTAGATACATCACCAAAAAAGGTGATGCATGTCTCCTTCACCAAAACAGCTGAAACAAGTACATGAACGCAAGTACACCACCATAATAATACTACTACATTAACACAAGTACGAGTAATAAAGTAAGAGTACTACTCCCTCTAATCTAATTTAAACCAAAATAAAACTTAAACTTCATCCTAAATTTGAACTAGTGCCTCGTCCTCGTTCTTCGCTCATTTTCTGATCCAAGACGGCGCAGAGTGCCAGAGACGGTTCCAGAAACCAAGTGGGCTCGCCGTCGCCGCCGCTGCCGCCGTCACCGAAACGCGTCCGTGCTGTGCTCACCGGGTTAGTTTCCTTCGCCATGTACTTTCGTTTCTTCTTGCCCGGGCTCAAGCTCTTTAAGAGTCTCTATGGTTATACATCTTAAAGGGTTGGAAGTTCCAACGACGCCCGTACTGCACCAACTTCCACGACCAAGGAATCATCGTCGTCCGATGATTTCAACCCGGCCCTACCCCGGCGAAATGAGGTAGCACCAAGCACTGTGTAGTTATCTTCTTCTTCTTCTTCTTCGTCTTCCTTTGCGCTTACTTGCTACCGATGATTTCGCCCTGAAGGAAGCGGCGCCGACTATCGACACCACTGTCGCCATCTTGATGGAAAAAAACGAGGAGCTCAGCTTAGAGTGTGATCGCCTCCGAGACGATTTGGCTGCCAAGAAGAAGAATTCGAAAACTCTTGTGGAGCTCATTTGCAGCCTTCGCAATGAGCGCGATATGTTGAAGAACGAGCTGATTAAGCAGAAAGAGAGGAACATTGCATCAGCGGAGAAAGCGAGCAGCATACTCAAGACTGTGTGCCTCGAAAGAGACAAGTCTGATATAGAGTACAAAATCCTTCTTCAGGATAAAGTACAGCTCCAAAAGTTGAACCTTGAATATGCTGACATCGCCATCCTTGCCCTTCTCGAGAGGCAGAAGGCACAAGATAAGTTGATGCACCTGATGTTGGAGAGCTGCAGTGAAAGAGAAGAGACATTGAAAGAAGTGAGCAGTTTGGTGGGATACATGAGTGACGTCGGGCGAACTTCGCAGAATCCGCCCCGGCTGAGCTCAAATTCCAGCGGAAGCAGCTTTCAGCAATGCATGTTATGCGCACCTACAACTTCTACTCATTGATTAGAGGTCGCACGACATGGCATTTTCCCTCGAAATAGTAGTACTGTACTAATAGTTGTACTACTTAATATGTACCTTTTTGTAATATAATTTCTTACATGTATTAGAAACTACCCCTCTCGTTTCTGGATGCACCCGGGACATTGTCATCCGGCCCTCTTCTGGACAAACCCCCTCGGGAAGGACGGTATATTTTGCACATTTTGCTACTAGTACTTCTAATTCCACCACTTATTTTTCTAATCCGTTAAATCGTTAATTGGATGACCAACTGATGGAAGCTGCGATAGATTAGACCAACAAGTGGTGAATTGTGCAAAAGATATGTCCGTGTTTTATGCAAAAGAGTGATATGGGGATCTGGTGGAATCCTGAATTTCCTCTTCAGTGGTAGGCATGCTTCACTTATAGCTGGAGTACATTGCGGACCTGGTGCATTTCATCGATTACCGATCAGCTATTTTTGCTTATCCGGAAGAAAAGGTAGTACTAGCCTTTTACGTGAGATGTCTTTTCGGTGCTACGGAGTTGTGCATTCCTTTGCTTGCTTTGTCTGTCGGTGACTTTGCCAAGCTGACTTTGCCATGACTTTGGGTGACTGATATGTGGACCACAGTTGTAAGTGACTCAAAGTCACTGACTTTGGGGACTCCTGAATGCTTCGTATATTTCTGACGGTTTCTGAATTATGTACTCCGTACAACTTTTGTAATATTGGTCAAACTAGTTTTGACCAGGGTTTGTGTAGGGTGGTTTTTTTTGGTTGGTCCAAATGGTGTTGTGTGGTCCAAATGTGATGTATCATCACACCACCATGTGCCCCCTCCCCCCACCCCACCCCTAGGTTTTGGTAATGCCATTCTGATACATGCTTCTTAGAAGGAGTACATTTTTTCCGTTAGGGCATGACAATTTTGAAAAATTCAAAAAAAATGGGAAGACAGAATGGTAACATCATTTTCCATGTGATGATGCACCCCTGTGCCAAATTTTGGTTCATTTTAAGAATGTAAGGTGACAAATTACTCGAGGAAGCTAGTTGGAGTAGACGGGCATGATCGGATTGGCATAGGGGATTTATTTTTTGAAGGATGTTATTTTTCATAGACAATATATGACAAAAAAAATTAAATGTTAATGTCTCATATTATTCTGAATGATTTTGAATTAATTATGACGTTTGGAAGTATTGGTATACATGTGTCCCACATGAAGTTAAATGGTCCAAAAAAAAAAGTTTCGTACACGTCTCCCCGAGAAAGTGGAAAGTCGAGTACATGCATGACTTCACGCGTCCACTACGGATACAGAGAGTCGAGGCTATAACATAATCGGCCTCATCATCTCTCGCGAGCTCGTCCTCTCCACTCCCCCAACTTGCCTCCCCCACACCGTGAAAACCCCCATCCACTCACCGCACCTCCGAGGCATCGACTTTCCCGTTTCCAACCGCAGCGGCATGAAGATAGGTATTGCATACGAGACGGAGCAATAGGCGACCGCCCACGCAGAGGATGCCTCTACGGTAGTGGCCGTCGCGGTGGGTGAGGCTTCACCGGCACCCAGGCCGCTCGTCTCCTCTCGCTTGTCGGATTCTTCGACCTCGGTCGAAATGGGCGTCTGGCCGTCACGACGGGTGAGGTTTCACCGGGCACCCATGCCGCTCGTCTCCTCTCGCTTGTCTGGTTCTTCGACCTCGGTCCGAAACGGGCGTCTGGCCGTCGAGCGAGAAGGTGGATACCAATGTTGTTTATCCCGCCGAAGATGTGCACGGCGTTGCAGGCCACCACGGCGAGGTCTTCCTAGGCCCGATGCTTTGGACGCGAACCTCGACCCCTTCGACGATTTCGGCCCAAACGTTCAGTTCCGGGGAGGATGTTGAGGGTGATGACGAGGAGGTACTTCTCTTTACCGAAAGCTGTCCCAACCCTCTTTGTGTCATATTGCTGTTCACATGGTTTGCACGAGCCTGGTTCTTGATTGATTTGATATCCTACCTTGTTCTTGTAGATGTAATTGATTCTACGATTCGTAAGATCAGATTCTAGTTTAATTTCGACTAATCTGCCATGTAGTCATATAATCAATTTATGTGTTCATACTCAGTGGACTTGCAATTGTTGTGGCTTATGTTCATGGTTGTTCATAGGGTTTCTCATGATTTATTACGATTTCTTCTGCCATTTACTTGTTCTACACATTTAATTTTAGGGTTTCTAAGGTTTGATTATGTTAGTGGAGTATTTATTCGATCTGTCATAAAAAACCTGATTATGTAGTACTTAATAATTCATAGGAGTATTCTGATGACATGGACAACAACAAGGTGCGCACAGGGGACCGGAAAAGCCGCTATGTTCTCAAGCGGTGAAGGGTGGTGAAATTCGTTTACGCATGCGCGGGGAGCTATTTTGCCCATTATGTGGCAAATTTCTCTAGAAGGACATCCACAGCCTGATCCAACATGCGATGGGTGTAGGCCTAAGTACATAGGGGGAAACACCGCCCTGCAACCAAGGCCAAGCACGCATCATATGGCCTCTTCCTCCAGAATTACGTCTTGCCTAGCTTGCTCCACGTCAACGCCCCTGCTGCTGGCCCTCATGCTCCTGGTCATGTTTAAAGTTCATATGTGTAATCTTAATCCCTTTGGAAGTTCAGCATTAAACTCTACTAGTACAACCGTGGTGGTCTTGTGATGTAGTACTCTTTTGATGCATTTGTGATGTAGTAGTACTAGTTTTGAAATGATATAGTACTATCTAAGAAAAGTACTCCCTCCGATTCACATTCATTTCACATCAAGAAATATGGATCAGAGCGAGGGAGTAAATTAAACATGGCATCTCGTGCATGAAGCTTGACATATCGATCAGGTTGGCTAGAATAGCAATACAATGCTGCTCATTAGGCAAATGCATGCCATGTACGATAGTATACATCCGAAAGAAGTCTATACTGACATAAAAAAACTACTTTGGGGATGAGAGTCAATTGGGGCATCTACAATATAGAAAATCTTGCTCGTAGATGATTTTGGCTAAGAGGGTTTTACTCACATTACACGTGCCACTTTCCTTGTCTGCAAAACAAGTTCCAATAAAGGGAGAGGAAAGAAGAGGGTATTGTGGGCGAGATTGAACACCTTTTTTATGTGTTAAGCTGAGGCCTCGTTTAGATGAGGATTTCGACTTATGCCTAACAGCTCAACACACCCACAAATAATTCTGCTTGCGCGCACCACCGTTCATTAAAATAACAATATTAGCTCGCAAGATTAAGAACAAAGTGAATTTAAGTAACTTGGTAAGCTTTTCAAGCAATATATTCAGAGAAAGAGCACACATGTTCGGCTCAAAACAATCATAAGAGAAGAACAATAAATCTAAGGCACCACATGGATTCATACCTTGAGTCGACGCTGGCTCGTAGAAGGGCGGCCGCGCCTCGAGGATGCCGGGGACGTCTCCACCTCGGTCTCACATGTGACTGCTTATCGGCGGGTGGTGCGCCGCGCCATGTAGAAGATCTATCAAGAGAGGAGAGCCCGATGACGCTACCGACGCCTCAACCTTGATAGCACCGACCTGTTGCTCCGCACCGAGATGCGCCACGTGCAAGATTTAGCGGATGCACCAATTTTAGAGATATGTCATGATCATTGTAACAAATTTCAACGTGATGATGATTTGATCTTGTACTCGGCCTTGAACATAAGAACTAGTACAATCACACATTTTTTTTATCATTATCATTTGCAAGATTTAGCGGATGCGCCAAATTCAGAGAAATATCATGATCATGGTAACACAATTTTTAATGTAATGATGATTTGATGTTGCACTCGACCTTGAACATAAGTACTAGTACAGTCTCACAAATTTGTATCATTATACTTTGCAAGTTTTAGTGGATGCGCCCATTTTTAGAGGTAGATCATGATCATGGTAAGTTGGTAACAAATTTTCAACGTGATGATGATTTGATTTTGCACTCGGCCATGAACAGAGGTACTAGTACGGTCTCACAATTTTTTATCATTATACTTGGACGGTGGCCAAATTCAAAATCTCATAGCGGCAAAACTTCCCGCCCACAAAATACAAAAATTTCACACGCTTCCAAATTCCCATTCTACCCCTGTGGAGATGGCAGCAAAGTCGGTTGGTGGGGGGGTCTGCCCGTCATTTTTTGGATCACCACCTCCCTAGCCCGGAAACCCTCCCAAAAAAAATACATTTCCTTCAGACCACCCACCGGAACTTCCCAAGTCCCTCTCTCCCACCTCCACGACCACCGCACCGGAACATCCCCGCCGGACTTCCCTGGCCTACCCGAGCCCTCACGATCCTCGTCATCCGGCTGCCTGCCGGAGCCACTTCATCGACGCCGTCATCAACCGGACCGGATCATCCCCGCCGTACCTTGAAACCATATGCTCATCCAGCAGTCTACCGCAGTCGCTTCAGCTGCGGTATCGTCCACCCCGCCGGAGCCGCTTCGCCGGATCCGTCGTCCACCGCATCGGATCTTGCTCACCGACACCGCTGTGCATGAACCGGATCTGCTTCACCGGCGCCTTGCATGATCTAAACTCTTCTACTGTCGCTTTTATATTGCTTGCCTGCAACTTCTTGTTTAATCTTGGGGGAACCTGTTTGTGCTAACGACGCGCCGTTACGTTTTTGCAGATGAGATGAGTAATCATGAAGTGTAATGGCCGTCTCTCCAACCCCAAGTAGCACATGTAGCGTACTTCATCGCCGGATCTATCAACCCCAGGAAGATCTGCTGTGACTCCCACAGAGTGCTTCTCCTAATGTAAGTCCCTTGTTTTAGCGCCATGTTCTGGGTTCAGATGCTTGTTTGTCTGAAGCTCTTTTAGTTCATTCCTAGCTATGACCGTAACACGTTGCTATTTTCTACTTCATTGCTAACTTTAAGCAATTGAACATTTTGGTTTGCATTCCCTGCTCTGTAGATGTAGCCATCATAACTTCTATCTTGCTCAGTCGTTGTTACAAAAATTATAGGTATTATAGTAACATCCTGCTATTATTTAGTTCATGGCCAATTTTAAGTAATTGCACATGTTGGTTCGCATTCCCTGCTCTATAGCTTTTGGCATCGTAACTTCTATATTTGGTTTACATTCCCTGCTCTGTAGATCTAGCCATCATAACTTTATCTTGCTCAGTCGTTGTTACAAAAATTATGGCCTGCTACTATGTTGTTTGTGCCAATTTTTTACTCCATGAACATGTTGGCTTGCATTCCCTGTACTACAGGTGATGCCATTGTTTTGTATCTAGTTCATTGTAAGCTAACAAAGTAAGGACTTAGTTTGGCATGCTATCACTCTGCTATCTAGCCTGTAGTACAAATAAACTTGTCATACTACTAGATAATAATTTTGCGTGCCATCTTGTTCTTCAAAAGCTGCATTATTGACTTGTTTCTCACGACTTGGCATGACGCTCACATATGGAAAGCTGAACATATTGGTTTGCATTCCCTCTTATACAAGTTCACAGGTGATCCCACTATATTCTGTATCTGGTCCATCCTAAGCTCCAGCATTAACTATCCTCTATGTGTTGCTCATTACAAGTTTATATCCCGAAACATCTTGATTTGCATCCCCTTCATTATAAGTTCAGGAGTATTATTTAGTTCACGGCCAAAATGAAGTAATTGCACTTGGCACATGTTGGTTCACATTCCCTCCTCTTTAGCTTTTGCCATCGTAACTTCTATTTTTGGTTTACATTTCCTGCTCTGTAGATGTAGCCATCATAACTTCATCTTGCTCAGTCGTTGTTACAAAATTTATAGCCTGCTACTATGTTGTTCATGCCAATTTTGTACTCCCTGAACATGTTGGTTTGCATGGGACTCGACAGTAGTAAGTCTGCTGTTTCATTCTAACATGCTCTGTTATATTGGCTGTTGGTATGCGGCATGCACTCTTTGTTTGCTTATTGTGCGCATTACAATGATCTTGTTATAACGACGAAATGATGAGTTCCAAATTCTTTGGCAAACAATATTGCAGTGTCTTTGCGTTTCCATTGTTGCTGTCGTAACTTGTAATGTCTTTGTTTCAGATATAGGTGCTTCATGGACAACTTAAAAGATTGCCGGATCGCTTCATTCTATTGCTAGGTTTAATTACCATTCAATTTCTCTGGGTTCTGTAATATTTTTTCAAAGCCTTGCAGCTGATGTAATATTTAGTTAGTTTTTATAGTTCTTTCGCGCATTTTTTCTTTGGTGCTTGTGGTAAGTGAGGCTATCCGACAGAAATCAATGTTGCGTAAATATTCTCAGTATCTAAATCACGAATTCCTATCCCTTAAACGGCCCAATTAAGCGAAATCACATACGTACCGGCCCGCAAAATCCTAAAGCGCCTTTTACGCCGGCATATAAACAGCAACTAAACGGGCTGGCCCACTTACTTATTGGGCCAGCCCACTTGATTTACTGTGGACCCCACACTCTAATTGGGCCGGCCCACTTGCTTTAAGGTGGACCCCACCCACTACTGGGCCGGCCCACTAACTAGTTGGGCCAGCCCAATTGCTTTTGCGATGGACCCCGCATACTAAATGGGCCGGCCCTTTAAGATGAAAGTGGGACCCACGAGTGTTTTTGGCCCGGCCCACTATCTTGGTGGGCCGGCCCACTTGCTATATGGTGGACCCCACATACTAAACGGGCCGGCCCTTTAAGTGGAAAGTGGGACCCACCTGTGTTTTTGGCCTGGCCCACTAGCGTGTTGGGCCGGCCCACTTGCTATATGGTGGACCCCACATACTAAATGGGCAGGCCCTTTAACAGGAAAGTGGGACCCACCAGTGTTTTGGCCCGGCCCACTATCTTGTTGGGCCGGCCCACTTGCTATATGGTGGACCCCACATACTAAATGGGCTAGCCCTTTAACTGGATAGTGGGACCCACCTGTGTTTTTGGCCCGGCCCACTATCTTGTTGGGCCGGCCCACTTGCTATATGGTGGACCCCACATACTAAATGGGCTGGCCCTTTAACAGGAAAGTGGGACCCACCGGTGCTTTTGGCCGACCCATCGGCTTGTTGGGCCAGCCCATTTGATCAAATGTGGACCCCACGTACTAAATGGGCCGGCCCGATAGCAGGAAAGTGGGACCCACATGCTAATTGGGCCGGCCCAATAACTTCTTGGGCCGGCCCATTTGCTTTAATGTGGACCCCACTTTGTAAATGGGCCGGCCCGATACCAGGAAAGTGGGTCCCACATGTCTTGTGGGCCGGCCCTTTTGCCTGTTGACCGGTCAAACGAGTGCATTCGGCCTGGCCCACATGCTTAGTGGGCCGGCCCATTAAAGTTTTGACCAGTCAACCTTAGAGGTTCGACCCGGCCCACGTAACTAATGGACCAGCCCAGCTATATAGTTGACCGGTCAAACTAAGTCAGCTGGCCCGGCCCGCAAACTTAATGGGCCGGCCCGCTTAAGACGTGGCAGGCCTCGTGTGGGCCTACCATCTACCACGGGGTTTCAGCCGGTTAACGCCGTGCTTGCCGATTAACGGCGTACGCACGTGTCAGTTTGCATGACGTCAGCAGTCAACGGGCTCCCGGAAACACTTGGGCAACGGTCCGATTTTCCGTGGCGGAAGGGCGCCCAAGCGCGACGGACCAAAAAAATCGTCGTAGGACTTTGCCTGACGCAGTTTCCACAACAGAACCCATATCGTCGGGTTAGGCCCATAGGCGACGAAAAATACCCCTTAGCGGACGATTTTGAGACGTTGTCTATCAGAACTTTTCTTGTAGTGCTACTCGAGGACGAGCAGGAGTTAAGCTTAGGGATGTTGATACGTTTTAAACGTATCTATAGTTTTTGATGCTCCATGCTTGTTTTACACCAATTGCTATATGTTTTGGTTACACTTCGTGGCATTTTTATGCATTTTTTTTGGAATAACCTATTAACAAGATGCCACAGTGCCAGTTCTTGTTTTCTACTGTTTTTGTATTTCAGGAAAGTTATTCTGGAAATATTCACGGAATTGGACGAAACAAAAGCCGAAGTTCCTATTTTTCTGTCACGAAGACGGAGTCGAAGGGGAGACGGAAAAGAGCCGGGAGGAGGCCACACCACCCCTAGGCGCGGGCCCCCTGGCCGCGCCTAGGCATGGTGTGGGCCCCCCGGGCGCCCACTGACATCGCCCTTTCGCATATATATTGCTCCCGACGCGAAAACTCTAAATGAATCAGCCTCCATCCACGAAAAGTTCCGTAGCTCCGCCGCCATTGAAGACAAGTTTCAGGGGACAGAAATCTCTGTTCCGGCACCCTGCCGGGACGAGGAATTACCCCCAGAAACATATCCATCGACTTCACCGCCATCTTCATCGCTGTTGCTGACTCCCATGATGAGGAGGGAGTAGTTCTCCCCTAGGGATGAGGGCTTTACCGGTAGCTATGTGGTCTATCTCTCTCTCGCCCAAGGTGTGATCTTTATGTGATCATGAGCTTTGTAATCTAGTTGAATAAGTAGATGTTACTCTTCATCTATTATGCTACTCAAGTGATTGTATTATTGTGATCTCCGGAGACACCTTGCCCCACGGTGTTAAGGTGACAGTGTGCGCACCGTGTGTGTCTCTTAGGCTAACGATTACAGAAATACTTATCGTGAGTTATAATTTGAGCTGGATGTCTCTATGAAATTGTGGTGTTTGCTAGTACCATCTTTGGATGCTCAAAGTGATGGAGTGGGGTGTCCCTAGGTTTGGAACGCGAACTTTAAGGAGTGCTTTTGCAGATCTACGCGGTGAATTGGTGTTCGTTATCCAACCGAAGAGTGGTTCAGAGTAGCATAGTGAAGAGATGATATTTATGTATTCAATTATGATATCATTGTTGAGAGTGTCCACTAGTGAAAGTAAGATCCCTAGGCCTTGTTTCTAAGCATTGAAACACTGTTTACAACCAGTTATGTTACATGTTTGCTTGCTGCCATTTTTATTTCAGATTGCAATTACCACTTATAATCATCCATATTACTTGTACTTCACTATCTCTTCGCCGAAGTAGTGCACCTATACACCTGACATGTGTATTGGGTCTGTTGGGGACACAAGAGACTTCTTGTATCTTAATTGCAGGGTTGCTTGAGAGGGATATCTTTGACCTCTACATCCCTGAGTTCGATAAACCTTGGGTGATTCACTTAAGGGAAACTTGTTGCTGTTCTACAAACCTCTGCACTTGGAGGCCCAACATTATCTACAAGAATAGAAGCATGCGTATACATCAAGCTCTTTTCTGGTGTCGTTGCCGGGGAAGTAAGATAAAAGGTACTCACATCCTCTGGCTACTAAGCTATCTTCTAGTATTGTTGCTGGTGTGCGAGTGCTCGAAGATATTTCATTTTGATTCTTCAATTATATCTTTTTGTTTCTTGTTTTTATTTTCACAAGTTAGGCTTAATGGAAAACAACAACAAAATTAGAGAGCTTTATAGTATTTATCTTGAGTTAGGACATGAGGTGTTTGAAGAGAAAATTAAAAAACCTATGAAACTTTATTTGCATGCTAATAGCTATGTTATTAGTATGAATTCTTTGAACACCATTATTGCTAATTCTATGGAAAAGTATAAGCTTGGGGAAGCTAGTTTTTATGAAAATGATCTTTTTAGTTCTCCAGCTTTAAAGGATTTTTTTTGCTATGATGATACTATACCTCCAATATATGATGATTACAGTGATGAATATGGTATTTTCAGTCCACCTACTATTGAGGAGAAAATTAATTATGAATACAATATGCCTCCTATATTTTATGATTATTGTGACGAAAATAATAATGATAGTTATTTTGTTGTATTTTCTCCCACTACAATTAATAAGAATGACTATGCTTATGTGGGGAGTAATAATTATTTTATGCATGTGGCTCATGATAAGAATATTTTATGTGATAGTTATATTGTTACTTTTATTCATAATGATACTTAAATTTATTATGAGAGAGGGAAACATGGTTTTATGTATCTCAACAATATTAAGTTTCACCTCTTTATGTTGAAAATTTTGAAGTTGCACTTGTTTTGCTTTCCTATGCTTGTTGCTTTGTGCTTCCATGACTTGTTTCTTTACAAGATTCTTTTTCATAACAAGTGGGTTAGACTTAAATTTTTTTTATATTTGCTTCTTAATGATCTCTTTTACTTCAATGCATATTTCTTATGTGAGCATCTTGTCAAACTACTGTGCCTAGCTGAAAGGCATTAAAAAAAAGCACTCTTCAGGGATAACACATGTTTTATTTCTGTAATTTTTCTTTTGTTGAGTCTTGGAAGTTGTTACCTCCGTAAAAACCTCTTCTTATCCTTTTTTTATTTCGTTCTTGTGCCAAGAATAGCCTCTAATAGGAAGAAGGTAAGATTTGGGGAAGTTGCTCTCCCGAAACAGATTCTGTGTTGCCAACAAAAAAATTATTACTCTCATCCAGAACGTTGGATTGATCTGAAATTTTTTGATCACCTTCCCCGGGTTATTATCTAACTTTCATTAGTTTTGCACTTTTCGATTTGAGCAACAGAGGATTTTTGAAAAAAATCGATCTTTTACCTGTTGTTATGTTTTGACAGATTTCTGCCACTATTTGCATTTGCCTCTTAATCTTTTTCTTTTTGAGTTCTTTTGAGAGAACGTGCTTTTAAAATAAGTTTCTACAGCATGTAATGTTCTAATGGAAGTTTGACTTGTGTTGAAACTGAATCAAAGTGGATTTATTATCTTGAATACACTAATATTGCTAATAAAAATTATGTGAAGTTTTGTATGAAGGAAGTTTTCAAGTGTAGGGAGACAAGAATGATGTGATGATATGAAGGATGGACAAAAGCTCAAGCTTGAGGATTCCCATGCCACCCCAAGAAATATCCAAGAGGTACAAGCGTGAAAGCTTGGGGATGCCCAAGGCATCCCCTTCTTCATGAACAAAAATATCTGGCCATCTTTCAAGGCACTATATTTTTATTACTTCATATGCTATGTGTTGTTCTTGGAGTGTCTTTATTTTTGTCTTTAGTTTTCTTTTGTTTTGTTTGCTGTAATCAACTTGCTTGGATCCTAGCATTCTTGTGTGGGAGAGAGACACGCTCCGCTTTTTCATGTGAATACTCGTATTCTTCACTTATATTTGTTGAGTATTCTTGTCTAGCTACCGCAATGCTTTTAGCTCCTGTTTTTCATGCATCTCTTGTTCAGATCTTGTTAGTTTCCTTTAGTTAGGTATGATTAGCTCTCTGGTCTTCACTGATAAAATATTATGAGAGTTGTTTCAAAAAAAATTTGATTGGTGTTGGAGAAGACTAAAATATTTCATGCTTATAGTGGTGCAAAAGGAAGCTTGTTTAGACTGTAGCTTAGACTTTAACATGTCATGTTAGATATTGTTTTAATTATATGCTTAGTAATTATTGTTGTAGCATGACTTGTCTCAAATAGCTGAGAGTGCTTAATGTGCCATTGAAAGAATCATATGTTGTTTTAATTATACAAAAGCATAATATTGTGGTATTCTCCTTTAAATGTTTTATTTGGGTTGACTTGGCGCATGCTTACACCATGTTATGACTACAAACCAGTCACCTCAAGCCTCTATGATCATTTAGCTTTTGACTTGTAATATCACTTTATGCTTTGATTAATAATGTTTTGTCGCTATGAATGATTGTGGCCATTATTGCACTCTTAGTTGGTCGCTCCCAGTCTCTTGCTAGCCTTCACCTGTACTGAGTATGAGCTCTACTCGTGCATCCAACTCCCAAAAACCCAAAATTTGACAATTGTGTCCACCATACCGACCTATATGTGCTATTTCACCGCCACACCAAAGTAAATTGTTTGTGTGCTACCTTTAAAACCTTCAAAAGCTAGCTATTACATGTTTTGTGTTCCTATTTTAGCTCATGAGGAGGTGTTGGATGCTTTATTATCTCTTTCATGTTTATTTGTCTTCACACCTTGACTAGCATGCATAATGTGTTAGTCCTTAATATTGCAAAAAGAGCAGGCAAACCGGTGCCCAGCCCACTAAATATAAAATAAACAAATAATAAAATAAATCTCCTAACACTATGGGCTTGAGAAATCATGAACTTAGCTTGTTCAAACAAAGGAGAAGAGGAACTTTATTGTTCTATCTATTGGATCCGCTCTTGAAATCATTAAACATGATAGGATGATAAATCGTTTGATGCCATTCGTTGACATAGACATACATACCTCTCAAAATTATATGTTCAATACCTGTGTTTTATTCAAATAAAAAGCTCTCGCACATGAGTAATCCCTGCTTCCCTCTGCGAAGGGTCTTTCTTTTACTTTTTATGTTGAGTCTTCATCTTCTAACTTTATGCACCAATTAAGAGAGCATGGTTGTCATTCTGAGTATAATGTGCATAGTCCCAAAATTTATTATTGATTGATTCATGATTATGTTATTGCTTGTTCTCAAACTATTTGTATCTAGTCACCCTTTGAACTTTAAAGGTGTCCTGGAATTTATGTTTTGCTATTCCATGAAGGACAAGCTAAATACCACTTTTATATTATTTCTCTATGCTCGAAACAAACAAATAGCTTTCAATGCATTATTATGCATGATCTTTTGTTGGTGTTACTTTTTATGTTGCAACATAGTTGCTAAGTTACATTGTTAGAATTTTATCCATCATGCCTATGTTTAGAGTACTTTGATATCATCTTTCAATGATTTTATAATAACTTGATCAAGATTGTGTTGGCTGGATGTCACCTTAAAATTTATTTTGTTATCACTTACCTACTCGAGGACGAGCAGGAGTTAAGCTTGGGATGCTGCTACATTGCAAATGTATCTATAATTTTTGATGCTCTATGCTTGTTTTACACCAATTGCTATATGTTTTGTTTACACTTCGTGGCATTTTTGTGCATTTTTTTGGGAACTGACCTATTAACAAGATGCCACACTGCCAGTTCCTGTTTTCTGCTGTTTTTGTATTTCAGAAAAGTTATTCTAGAAATATTCTCGGAATTGGACAAAACAAAAGCCGAAGTTCCTAATTTTCTTTCACGAAGACGGAGTCCAAAGGGGAGACGGAGAAGAGCCGGGAGGCGGCCACACCACCCCTAGGTGTGGCCCCCCCGGGCGCCCACCGACATTGCACTTTCGCCTATATAATGCTCCCAGCGAAAACCCTAAATGAATCAGCCTCCATCCACGAAAAGTTACATAGCTCCGCCGCCATCGAAGAAAAGTTTTGTGGGGACATCAATCTCTGTTCCGGCACCCTGCCAGGATGGGGAATTGCTCTCGGAGCCATCTCCATCGAATCCACCGCCATCTTCATCGATGTTGCTGAGTCACATGATGAGGAGGTAGTTCTTCCCCGAGGCTGAGGGCTTTACCGGTACCTATGTGGTCTATCTCTCTCTCCCATGGTGTGATCTTAATGTGATCATGAGCTTTGTAATCTAGTTGAATAAGTAGATGTTACTCTTCATCTATTATGCTACTCAAGTGGTTTTATTATTGTGATCTGCGGAGACACCTTGCCCCACGGTGTGAAGGTGACAATGTGCGCATCGTGTGTGTCTCTTAGGTTAAAGATTACAGAAATACTTATCATGATTTATAACTTGAGTTGGATGTCTCTATGAAATTGTGGTTTTTGTTAGTACCATCTTTGGATGCTCAAAATGACAGAGTGGGGTGTCCTTAAGTTTGGAACGCGGATTTAAGGAGTGCTTTTGCAGCCCTATGCGGTGAATTGGTGTTCGTTATCCAACCGGAGAGTGGTTTAGAGCAGCATAGTGAAGAGATGATATTTATGTATTCAATTATGATATCATTGTTGAGAGTGTCCACTAGTGAAAGTAAGATCCCTAGGCCTTGTTTATAAGCATTGAAACACCGTTTACAACCAGTTCTGCTACATGTTTGCTTGCTGCCATTTTTATTTCAGATTGCAATTACCACTTATAATCATCCATATTACTTGTATTTCACTATCTGTTCGCGGAACTAGTTCACCTATACACCTAACAAGTGTATTGGGTGTGTTGGGGACACAAGTGATTTCTTGTACCTTAATTGTTGGGTTGCTTGAGATGGGATATCTTTGACCTCTACCTCCCTAAGTTCAATAAACCTTGGGTGATTCACATAAGGGAAACTTGCTGCTGTTTTACAAACCTCTGCAGTTGGAGGCCCAATACTGTCTACAAGAATAGAAGCGTGCGTAGACATTAGCACCCGATAGAGGGGGGACAAAATATAGACAAGACAAACAACATAGTTCCATCGATGTCGGCTCCTTGTAAACATACTTGTGATCATATACTAGATTGCTAGCAGAACATAGGTATCCTCCACCGAGGGGACCCGAAGTTGGGTGTATCGCATGCCCAAATCTCGCTCCCAGAATCTCCATCATCACTATTTTTCAAAATCCAAGTCTACAATCAGTAGGCATTGGCGAGGTGATCCCTCGTTAATTGGCGCCGTCTGTAGGAAGTGCGGCGGATGGATTTTATTATCCGGGCGGGATCCGTCGAGTTCATCATCAACATCATCATCATGATTGTCATCGGCCAGAAGTTTCAAGTTAGAACGAGAACGATTGATTGATCCGAAGATGCTAGGCGTTTGGCGCGATACGCCCATGTGTCGATTGCTTTAGGCTAATCGGCAATAGTTTGGAGAGTCGTGGCAAGAGACAAGATGGGATCAGAATTCTAGAAGTCCAGCAGCAGCGCACCGTTGCCATAGAGTGTTTGTAAAAAAGGAGAAAAAAGGGAAGAAGGAGAACATGTAGCGAATGCTGCCGTCCAATTTAATTTTTTTCCCCGCTCCCGTCGCCACCCCGAGGCGATTGATACGTCTCAAACGTATCTATAATTTCTTATGTTCCATGCTACTTTTATGATGATACTCACATGTTTTATACACACTTTATGTCATTATTATGCATTTTCCGGCACTAACCTATTGACGAGATGCCGAAGAGCCGATTCTTTGTTTTCTGCTGTTTTTGGTTTCAGAAATCCTACAAAGGAAATATTCTCGGAATTGGACGAAATCAACACCCAGGGGCTTATTTTTCCACGAAGCTTCCAGAAGACCGAGGGAGAAACGAAGTGGGGACACGGGGCGCCGCCACACTAGGGCGGCGCGGCCTAAGGGGGGCCCGCGCGGCCCTAGCGTGTGGGGCCCCCGTGACTCCTCCGACTCCGCCCTTCCGCCTACTTAAAGCCTTCGTCGCGAAACCCTCTGTACTGAGAGCCACGATACGGAAAACCTTCCAGAGACGCCGCCGCCGCCAATCCCATCTCGGGGGATTCAGGAGATCGCCTCCGGCACCCTGCCGGAGAGGGGAATCATCTCCCGGAGGGCTCTTCATCGCCATGATCGCCTCCGGATCGATGTGTGAGTAGTTCACCCCTGGACTATGGGTCCATAGCAGTAGCTAGATGGTTGTCTTCTCCTCATTGTGCTATCATGTTAGATCTTGTGAGCTGCCTATCATGATCAAGATCATCTATTTGTAATGCTACATGTTGTGTTTGTTGGGATCCGATGAATATTGAATACTATGTCAAGTTGATTATCAATCTATCATATATGTTGTTTATGTTCTTGCATGCTCTCCGTTGCTAGTAGAGGCTCTGGCCAAGTTGATACTTGTAACTCCAAGAGGGAGTATTTATGCTTGATAGTGGGTTCATGCCTCCATTAAATCTGGGACAGTGACAGAAAGTTCTAAGGTTGTGGATGTGTTGTTGCTACTAGGGATAAAACATCGATGCTTTGTCTAAGGATATTTGTGTTGATTACATTACGCACCATACTTAATGCAATTGTCTGTTGCTTGCAACTTAATACCGGAAGGGGTTCGGATGATAACCTGAAAGTGGACTATTTAGGCATAGATGCATGCTGGATAGCGGTCTATGTGCTTTTTCATAATGCTCTGATTAAATCTCATAGTACTCATCATGATATATGTATGTGCATTGTTATGCCTTCTTTATTTGTCAATTGCCCAACTGTAATTCGTTCACCCAACATGCTATTTATCTTATGGGAGAGACACCGCTAGTGAACTGTGGACCCCAGTCCATTCTTTACATCTGAAATACAATCTACTGCAATACTTGTTCTTTACTGTTCTTCGCAAACAAACATCATATTCCACACTATACGGTTAATCCTTTGTTACAGCAAGCCGGTGAGATTGACAACCTCACTGTTACGTTGGGGCAAAGTACTTTGATTGTGTTGTGCAGGTTCCACGTTGGCGCCGGAATCCCTGGTGTTGCGCCGCACTACACTTCGCCGCCATCAACCTTCAACGTGCTTCTTGGCTCCTACTGGTTCGATAAACCTTGGTTTCTTACTGAGGGAAAACTTGCTACTGTACGCATCACACCTTCCTCTTGGGGTTCCCAACGGACGTGTGTTAACTGCACGCATCAAGCTCTTTTTCTGGCGCCATTGCCGGGGAACTGAAGAAAAGCTACACCACGGAAATTGCCAACTCCCACGGCAACAACTCTTTTTCTGGCGCCGTTGCCGGGGAGATCAAGACACGCTGCAAGGGGAGTCTCCACTTCCAATCTCTTTACTTTGTTTTTGTCTTGCTTTATTTTATTTACTACTTTTTTTGCTGCACTAAAACAAAACACACAAAAAATAGTTGCTAGCTTTACTTTATTTACTATCTTGTTTGCGTTCTCCATATTAAAAACACAAAAAAAATTAGTTACTTGCATTTACTTTATCTAGTTTGCTTTATTTACTACTGTTAAAATGAATACTCCTGAAAACACTAAGTTGTGTGACTTCACTAGCACAAATAATAATGATTTCTTATGCACACCTATTGCTCCACCTGCTACTGCAGCAGAATTCTTTGAAATTAAACCTGCTTTACTAAATCTTGTTATGAGAGAGCAATTTTCTGGTGTTAGTTCTGATGATGCTGCTGCCCATCTTAATAATTTTGTTGAACTTTGTGAAATGCAAAAGTATAAGGATGTAGATGGTGATATTATAAAATTGAAATTGTTTCCTTTCTCCTTAAGAGGAAAAGCTAAAGATTGGTTGCTATCTTTGCCTAAGAATAGTATTGATTCATGGACTAAATGTAAAGATGCTTTCATTGGTAGATATTATCCTCCTGCTAAAATTATATCTTTGAGAAGTAGCATAATGAATTTTAAGCAATTGGATAGTGAACATGTTGCTCAAGCATGGGAAAGAATGAAATCTTTGGTAAAGAATTGCCCAACCCATGGACTAACTACTTGGATGATCATCCAAACCTTCTATGCAGGATTAAATTTTTCTTCGCGGAACCTATTGGATTCAGCTGCTGGAGGTACCTTTATGTCCATCACCTTGGGGGCGGCTACAAAGCTTCTTGATGATATGATGATCAATTACTCTGAATGGCACACGAAAAGAGCTCCACAAGGTAAGAAGGTAAATTCTGTTGAAGAAACCTCCTCCTTGAGTGATAAGATTGATGTGATTATGTCTATGCTTGTGAATGGTAGATCTAATGTTGATCCTAATAATGTTCCTTTAGCTTCATTGGTTGCTCAAGAAGAGAATGTTGATGTGAACTTCATTAAAAACAATAATTTCAACAACAATGCTTATAGAAATAATTCTGGTAACAACTATAGGCCATATCCTTCTGCTAATGGTAATGGTTATGGTAATTCTTATGGGAATTCTTACAACAATAATAGGAATGTACCCCCTGGTCTTGAAGCCATGCTTAAAGAATTTATTAGTACACAAACTACTTTTAACAAATCTGTTGAGGAAAAGCTTGATAAAATTGATATTCTTGCTTCTAGGGTTGATAGACTTGCCTCTGATGTTGATCTTTTAAAATTGAAAGTTATGCCTAATAAGGATAATGATAATAAGATTGTTACTACAGCAAACGCCATCCAAGTTAGAATTAATGAGAATATAAGATTGATGGCTGAATTGCATGCTAGGTGGGAAAGAGAAGAAAACGAAAAACTTGCTAAAGAGAATAATGTAGCTAAAGTTTGGACTATTACCACCACTAGTAATGATAATGATTCACATGTTGCTAATCCTCCTACTATTAATGGTAAAATAATTGGTGTTGGCAATGTTTCTACTCCTAGTGCAAAGCGTGCAAAATTGCCTGAAACTGCTAAAACTGCTGAAACTGCTTGTGATAAAACTGCTGAAATTTTTTCCAACATTGGGGACAATGATCCCATTGCTGTAGATCATAATGGTTTAGATTTTGATGATTGTCACATCTCTGAAGTTATAAAGTTCTTACAAAAACTTGCTAAAAGTCCCAATGCTAGTGCTATAAATTTGGCCTTTACAAAACATATTACAAATGCTCTCATAAAAGCTAGAGAAGAGAAACTAAAACTTGAAACTTCCATTCCTAGGAAGTTAGAAGATGGTTGGGAGCCCATCATTAAGATGAGGGTCAATGATTTTGATTGTAATGCTTTATGTGATCTTGGTGCAAGTATTTCTGTTATGCCTAAGAAAATCTATGATATGCTTAACTTGCCACGATTGAAAAATTGTTATTTGGATGTTAATCTTGCTGATAATGCTATAAAGAAACCTTTGGGGAGGATTGATAATGTTCGTATTATGGTTAACAATAACCTTGTCCCCGTTGATTTTGTTGTCTTGGATATTGAATGCAATGCATCTTGTCCCATTATATTGGGAAGACCTTTTCTTCGAACTGTTGGTGCTACCATTGATATGAAGGAAGGTAATATTAAATATCAATTTCCTCTCAAGAAAGGTATGGAACACTTCCCTAGAAAGAGAATGAAGTTACCTTATGATTCTATTATTAGAACAAATTATGATGTCGATGCTTCATCTCTTGATAATACTTGATTCACACTTTCTGCGCCTAGCTGAAAGGCGTTAAAGAAAAGCGCTTATGGGAGACAACCCATTATTTTACTACAGCACTTTTGTTTTATATTTGAGTCTTGGAAGTTGTTACTACTGTAGCAACCTCTCCTTATCTTTATTTTCTTGCATTGTTGTGCCAAGTAAAGTCTTTGATAGTAGAGTCAATACTAGATTTGGATTACTGCGCAGAAACAGATTTCTTGATGTC
This sequence comes from Lolium perenne, assembly GCF_019359855.2. Classification (NCBI taxonomy): domain Eukaryota; kingdom Viridiplantae; phylum Streptophyta; class Magnoliopsida; order Poales; family Poaceae; genus Lolium; species Lolium perenne. The sequence continues at coordinate 215,626,575 of NC_067250.2, read as the reverse complement.
ACGAATTTGGGCAGGGTTCTCTGTAGGTAACTCAGAAAAATCTGCCAATTTACGTGCGTGATCCTCAGATATGTACGCAAATTTCATTCAATTTGAGCATTTTCATCTGAGCAAGTTAAGTGCCCCTGAAAAATTCGTCTTTACGGACTGTTCTGTCTTGACAGATTCTGCCTTTTTTCGCATTGCCTGTTTTGCTATGTTTGATGGATTTCTTTGTTCCATTAACTTTCAGTAGCTTTGTGCAATGTCCAGAAGTGTTAAGAATGATTATGTCACCTCTGAATATATGAATTATGCACTAACCCTCTAATGGGTTTGTTTCGAGTTTGGTGTGGAGGAAGTTTTCAAGGGTCAAGAGAGGAGGATGATACAATATGATCAAGAAGAGTGAAAAGTCTAAGCTTGGGGATGCCCCCGTGGTTCATCCCTGCATATTTTAAGAAGACTCAAGCATCTAAGCTTGGGGATGCCCAAGGCATCCCCTTCTTCATCGACAACTTATCAGGTCACCTCTAGTGAAACTATATTTTTATTCAGTCACATCTTATGCGCTTTACTTGGAGCGTCTGTTTGTTTTTATTTTTGTTTTGTTTGAATAAAATCGGATCCTAGCTTGTGTGGGAGAGAGACACGCTCCGCTGTTGCATATGAACACATGTGTTCTTAGCTTTATTCTTAATGTTCATTGCGAAGGTTGAACTATTTCGTTCATTGATATATGGTTGGAAACGGAAAATGCCGCATGTGGTAAATGGTATAATGTCTTGAATAATTTGATACTTGGCAATTGTTGTGCTCATATAGATCATGTTTAAGCTCTTGCATCATGTACTTTGCACCTATTAATGAAGAACTACATAGAGCTTGTTAAAATTTGGATTGCATGATTGGTCTCTCTAAGTCTAGATATTTTCTGGTTGAGGTGTTTGAACAACAAGGAGACGATGTAAAGTCTTATAATACTTACAATATATTCATATGTGAGTCTTGCTGCACCATTTTATACTTGAGTTTGCTTCAAACAACCTTGCTAGCCTAGCCTTGTATTGAGAGGGATTCTTCTCGTGCATCCAAATCCTTGAGCCAAAAACTATGCAATTTGTGTCCACCATACCTACCTACCACATGGTATTTCTCTGCCATTCCAAAGTACATTACTTGAGTGCTACCTTTAAACTTTTATTCTTTGCCTTTACAATACATAGCTCATGGGAAAATAGCCTTAAAAACTATTGTGGTGAAGAATATGTACTTATGTATCTTATTTCTTAATAAGTTGCTTGTTGTGCGGTAACCATGTTTCTGGGGACGCCATCAACTTTTACCTTTGTTGAATATCATGTGAGTTGCTATGCATGTTCGTCTTGTCTGAAGTAAGGGCGATTTTCATGATCAAATGGTTTGAGTATGCATATTGTTAGAGAAGAACATTGGGCCGCTAACTAAAGCCATGAATCATGGTGGAAGTTTCAGTTTGGACAATTAATCCTCAATCTCTTATGAGAATATTATCTGTTGTTAAATGCTTATGCATTAAAGAGGAGTCCATTATCTGTTGTCTATGTTGTCCCGGTATGGATGTCTAAGTTGAGAATAATCAAAAGCGAGAAATTCAATGCGAACTTTCTCCTTAGACCTCTGTACAGGCGGCATAGAGGTACCCCTTTGTGACACTTGGTTGAAACATATGCTATGAAATGATAATCCGTGTTAATCCAAGCTAATTAGGACAAGGTGCGAGCACTATTGGTATACTATGCATGAGGCTTGCAACTTATAAGATGTCTTATACATAACACATATGATTTATTACTACCATTGACAAAATTGTTTCTATGTTTTTAAAATGAAAAGCTCTAGCACAAAAATAGTAATCCATGCTTCCCTCTACGAAGGGCCATTCTTTTACTTTATTGTTGAGTCAGTTTACCTATTCTTTCTATCTTAGAAGCAAACACTCGTGTAAACTGTGTGCATTGATTCCTACATGTTTACCTATTGCACTTGTTATATTACTTTGTGTTGACAATTATCAATGAGATAAACATGTTGAAGTTGAAAGCAACCGCTGAAACTTATATCTTCCTTTGTGTTGTTTCAAAGCTTTCTACTAAGAATTTATTGCTTATGAGTTAACTGTTATGCAAGTCTTATTGATGCTTGTCTTGAAAGTATTATTCATGAAAAGTCTTTGCTATATGATTCAGTTGTTTACTCATTATCTTCATCATTGCTTCGAATCGCTGCATTCATCTCATGTGCTTTACAATAGTATTGATCAAGATTATGATAGCATGTCACTTCAGAAATTATCCTTGTTATCGTTTACCTACTCGAGGGCGAGTAGGAACTAAGCTTGGGGATGCTTGATACGTCTCAAACGTATCTATAATTTCTTATGTTCCATGCTACTTTTATGATGATACTCACATGTTTTATACACACTTTATGTCATTATTATGCATTTTCCGGCACTAACCTATTGACGAGATGCCGAAGAGCCGATTCTTTGTTTTCTGCTGTTTTTGGTTTCAGAAATCCTACAAAGGAAATATTCTCGGAATTGGACGAAATCAACGCCCAGGGGCTTATTTTTCCACGAAGCTTCCAGAAGACCGAGGGAGAAACGAAGTGGGGCCACGGGGCGCCGCCACACTAGGGCGGCGCGGCCTAAGGGGGGCCCGCGCGGCCCTAGCGTGTGGGGCCCCCGTGACTCCTTCGACTCCGCCCTACCGCCTACTTAAAGCCTTCGTCGCGAAACCCTCTGTACCGAGAGCCACGATACGCAAAACCTTCCAGAGACGCCGCCGCCGCCAATCCCATCTCGGGGGATTCAGGAGATCGCCTCCGGCACCCTACCGGAGAGGGGAATCATCTCCCGGAGGGCTCTTCATCGCCATGATCACCTCCGGATCGATGTGTGAGTAGTTCACCCCTGGACTATGGGTCCATAGCAGTAGCTAGATGGTTGTCTTCTCCTCATTGTGCTATCATGTTAGATCTTGTGAGCTGCCTATCATGATCAAGATCATCTATTTGTAATGCTACATGTTGTGTTTGTTGGGATGCGATGAATATTGAATACTATGTCAAGTTGATTATCAATCTATCATATATGTTGTTTATGTTCTTGCATGCTCTCCGTTGCTAGTAGAGGCTCTGGCCAAGTTGATACTTGTAACTCCAAGAGGGAGTATTTATGCTCGATAGTGGGTTCATGCCTCCATTAAATCTAGGACAGTGACAGAAAGTTAAGGTTGTGGATGTGCTGTTGCTACTAGGGATAAAACATCGATGCAAGATTAGATTGCGATCCGCCGTCATCGGCTTCCTTATTCCAACGATCAGTCTATTGTTCACCAGGTGTGGGGAACCCCGGAGGTCGTAGGCTAGACAAACCCAGATCTCCATCTGGCATAAGCCTAACCTAGATCTCTAGGGCCTACAGGGTGAGAATCGGTAACACAGCATTGACTCTACGACTCAAAGAGTAATACAAGCTCATAACTGAGCAAAGAACCAAAGTATTACAAGCAGAGGTCACTGACCTGGCATTTCATCAATCAACGGAAGCAAAGTTATGCTATTCTAAATAGCAAGATAGCAAAAGGCCTAAGAGGCCAGGAGCATAACCGCGACGTCCCAGCCCATAGATTCCAGGCTGCCACCTGGGAATCCCAAGCTACTCGTCGATGTCGACCTAGAAACCACCATTTGTTGGAGCGACTTCGTCTGAAACAAAGCATGCAAAGCTGAGTACAGGGACTCAGCAAGACTTAGTACAACCTGTTAGCAAAGCTGGTATGCGAGGCTTTATGTGGAGCTTATTTTGCAGAAAGCCAGTTTTCCTTTGTAAAACAAGAGGGAGCAGAAGCTCGTCTACTCAGATCATTTTAAAAGGGGATAAGAGAGCGATATCTCTAGCTCTACTGATCATCATATTGAATCCACCGAGATCTTCATCATTACCTGAACCTATCAATTAGGATCACCCCCTCGATACCCTGAGGAGGGATCCTTATCACACATTGATTCCAAGTTTTACGATTAGGTTCAAGTTTTCTATGATCAACACGTCCTTCCCCAAGTCGTCCGTAACCGTGGACACGGCTTTTCGAAAAGATTTACCCTGCAGGGGTGTACAACTTTACCCACACGCGCCGACCGACTCTTAGCGCCGTACGTTACACACTTCCTTGGTGTGCCGGCAGAGGGTGGTCGACCAAAACCTTTCCCTTGCTTCGCCTATTCCATGAGTCAATCTAACTGGGGAACTCCGTCATCGTAGGTAGCCATTCTCCGAGGCGGTCCCGGTCATTGTGCGCAGGGGATCCAGTTCAATGCATCCAGCATCCTTCACCCTAGCCACATCCCTGTATGATGCACCTTTGAAAACCTTTTCCACGCCTTCGCCATGCAGAATGCCAAAATGGAACTCGCAAACTAATTGGTAAGCTAGGCAAGTTCGGGCCAAGGGGTTCCCATGGGCCCCGTGTGGCTGTACGCTCAGTCTTGGTTCCGAAGGCGAGAACCTCAGGTCCTAGTGTCGGCGAGAACGAGTCAAATCACCACATCCCCATGTGGCGGCCCATCCAAGCCTTTAAACATGTTTATTAACATCACTGATCTTACCACGTCATCCTGCCATACTAGGTTCATTCGCAGCTCTGATTCATCAACCGGATGGATCAGGATTCGTCAACTAAGCATGGCTAAGCATATCCGATATAACAGCTCTAGCGATGCACACATAGCTCAAACCTAGTCTTGCTGGGAGCAGTGGATCAGAGTATTTAGGCTACAAGGATGGTAAATGCAACACACATAGGATAACTATACCTGCCGATAAAACATATTGGAAAGCGTATGCAATATGTGGGAACCAGAATTAAAAGCATTTCGAAATCATAATATGAACCAGGCTAGGGCTTGCCTTTGTCCCTGACAAACCAATGTGGATCTTCGAAGATCCCATGCTTTACTTGTTCGTCGATGGACAGACATTGACCTTCGTTGATGTCGATCTTCATCATCTCGGGCACTTGCTCTATCGATCGCGAAGAAGCAAATACCGGAAAGGTAAAAGAACAATCAACACGTGGCATCGATGCAATGCGCATACAAGAATGATGAGATGACATGTTAATTAGGTACTGAAATAACCCTAAGACATCATCAATTTAATTGAGGTTCGACGGAATCAAGGTTAGCAGTTCCGAAACCTCAGAGGGTTGATTATGTTCTTCTAAAGCAACTAGGGTTCAAAGTTGTTTAACAATGCATGATTTTGCTACCAAATTGTAGATCTCATTTTTCTGAAAATTTTGATATCTTATTTGCATTTTTCTGAATTTATATGAAATAGTTATGGATCTTACAAGTTCCGATTATTTTCTGAAAACGGAAAAACAGAATACGAAATTACTCTTTTATACTCCTTGAAAAAGATATCACGTACGTTGTTAGGCAACACTTGGTTCAGAACTTCGGTACTGAAGCTTTTATACTGAACACATGGGTAGAGATGGATTTATGGGCTCACTTCTCCTAAAAACTTGATCATAGACGTAGAAGTAGAACTAGTGCTCTGAGTGCTGACTTCCTTCTACTGTTTGTTGAATTCAAATTGAGTTTTCTCAGTTTGGCATGTATTTGCACGACGGGTGCAAAGGGAAAATTCAGTAGACATAGATATGTAAGTACTGAATGTATATTCACATGTATCCAGATCGGTTCGAAAGAGAACTTCAGTGTAACTACAGTCAGAACCGTGTACGTACATGAATTAGACATGGACGCCACCTAAACGGAAGCTACCTCCAGCCATTTGAGAGGAGTTGTTTTATCGGGCCGATGCTATCTGGCTCTCTGTAGCTCAAACTGAAACAATAAACTGGAACTCTCTCTGGGCGTGCACGGACACAACGGAGCAAGCCATGCGGGGCAGCGCTAGTGGGCGTGTTCGACGGTAGTGGTTCACGAGGAACCATCTGCGAGCGGCTCTGCTAGCTATATGGAGCCGGAGGAACTCCAGCGAGCAGCGACCATGTCCGCGGCTGCGGACAGAGGCGCACGGCGACATGACGCTACAGGAAGAAAGGGAGATAACGGGGAGGTCCAGGAGGACCGTGGCCTCACCACGAGCGCGACGGTGCGGTCGGTGACGACGGGGGACGCCGGACGGCGCCGAATTGACGGCGGCGAGCGGCGGCCGTGGTCGGGGAAGACGCGGACGGCAGCGTCGATTAAGGGCACGACGGCTTGATTCCTTCGGCTAGGAAGGTCAGGGCAGCGAGGCGGATCTCCAGGGAAGCTCGGCCGGGCTTGGGGAGGCTCGGAATGGCGGCGATGGACGGCAGCTGTGGGGGCTAGGGTTTGGTCGCCCTGGGATTTTGCGGGAGAGAGAGAGACCGGAAGGATGAGGACGAGGGGAGAGATAAGGAGGGCGCTGTGGTGCTTATCCCCTCTCCAGGTGACGGCGGGCGGCGGCTCGAATCCCTTCGCGGACGGACGACATGGGCAGGGACACGCAGGTGTGTGCGTGGATGGAGGTAGAAGACAAGAGCGAATTTGCAAAAGGCCCCCTAAATTTATGGGGTTTTCTTGGAAATTTTAAAGCAGCCTAATTTGGAAGATTTGGTGAATCAAACCTATTTATAAAATCACCAAAAGTACCCAGGGATGCTCCTGAGGTATTTTAGAAGGTTCACACAACTTTGGTTTTGAATATCTTAACAACTTGAGAAAATCAAAGTATTTAAAGATATGCACACATTAGGGTTTTCCAAAACAATTCATTGATGCAATTTTCTTAGGAAAATTATGATGCAAATGATGCACAATCAAAACCCTAATCTAGGTTTAGCAAAACAGGGATGTTACAGATCTATCCCCCTTAAAAGAATCTCGTCCCGAGATTCCAAGGTAGGAATAGAAAAAGTAACAAGGACTACACCGGTCTTCAACGATCTTGTCGATGCCACGACAATCTTCCTTCTTGAAGAGGTTGATCCACGACATCATGAAGAAGTTGATCCACAACACCATGGAGAGCTCTTCAGTTTGCTTTCTTCACTCTAAAGGAAAGAGAGAATAACTCTAGAGTGATGGATCTTCACGAAGATCGAGTATCTCATGGTCAACTCATGGAATGAGTGTTGAAAAACAACTCTTGAGATGACAAACATGAAACACGTCAAGGTAACAGAGGAGACGAAGAAGTTTCAAAATTTTGGTAGACATTTGCTCCACGCTTTACAAGAATATGAAGGGACGAAGTAGCGAGGAGTTATACTGCCTTTGATACCATGACGAGGCACTCTTAGAGAGGGTGACTCTTAGAAGCACAAATGATTATCCAACGAGAGCAACTTTGGATTTCAAAATCATAGTCACTCTTCGGGCAAGAACATGAAGCGATTGGTGTCTACTCAAAAGGCTGGGGCCCTAGATGACTGACGAATTCACACAACGTGTGAATTGATTAGAACTTCAGGTACAACCCAAAAGAAGGGAAAGAGCACTGGCTAGTGAAGTGCGAAGGATCACCTGGGGAGTGAAATTTCTCCTAATGGAGTTGTTGTCACAAGAGAAATGTCGTTGAGGGATTGACCGAGAGACATTTAGCAACTCTGCTTCTAATGTTCTCCTTGATGTTATAGACACCAATATCAGGCTTCTGAATAGCCTTCAATAAGTCATCAAGTGAAGGTCGGACTTTCGGATTGAAAAGACATCATAAGGGTAACTCCTAGAATAAGTCGCACAAGGTCCTTATGGGGAGTGGTTGTTCTTGTTGATTCATAAGATTATGACATTAGACCTTCCGACTAATTGTGTTAACCACTACATCAATCTTGCACGATCCAAATCCTTGAGAAACACTAACCATTATTTCCACTTGAGATTCAGCGAGGCCAGGTACGATGCACAAGAGATTGATATTTGTGCCATCGCACTAGGCTCAGTGGCCCCACCCCAGAGTGTACAAGTGACCAAAAAATTTAATCATCGGTACTAAAATGGAAGAAAGGCCAATGCAATTAAGAAGTAGCTAGTATGAACTAAATGGAATGCCTCATACTTTGTTGGTCGAAACAAATATTTGTAAGATAACGTTGCATAGAAAACAAAAAATTTCCTATCGCGAACACGCAATCCAAGCCAAGATGCAATCTAGAAGACGGTAGCAACGAGGGGATGATCAAGACTAACCCTTGAAGAGATTCCAAAGCCTATAAGAGTAGGCTCTTATTGCTGCGGTAGACGATCACTTGCCGCTTGCAAAAGCGCGTAAAAGATCTTGATCACGATCGCTTCCGGCGCCACGAACGGGCAGCACCTCCGTACTCGGTCACACGTTCGGTTGTTGATGAAGACGACGTCCACCTCCCCGTTCCAGCGGGCAGCGGAAGTAGTAGCTCCTCTTGAATCCGACAGCACGACGGTGTGGTGTCGGCGGTGGTGGAGAAATCCGGCGGAGCTTCGCTTAAGCTTGCGGGATGTGGTGGAGGAGAGAGACCGCTAGGGTTTAGGGAGAGAGGGGGTTGGGCGCCGGCCCTCTAAGGGGTGCGGCCAAGGCTGAGGCTTGAAGTGGCTGCCCCCCTCCCTCTCCTCCTCATTATATAGGTGGAAGCCCCAAGAGTTCTAGTCCAAGTCTTCGAATAAGACCCCAACCCTAAAACCTCCCATATGTGGGAAACCTACTCAAGGAGGGAGTCCTACCCAAGGTGGGACTCCCACCTTTCCTTGAGGTGGGTTGGCCGGCCACCCTAGGGGAGTCCACCTTGGACTCCTCCCCTTTAGGGTTGGCTGGTCATGCAAGTGGAGTCTCTTCGGGACTCCACTTTCCAAAGTGTCATTCTTCCGGACTTTTCTAGAACCTTCTAGAACCTGCCATAAATGCACCGGATCATTTCCAAACTTGGAATATGACTTCCTATATATGAATCTTATTCTCCGGACCATTCCGGAACTCCTCGTGATGTCCGGGATCTCATCCGGGACTCCGAACAAATATTCGAACTCCATTCCATATTCAAGTTCTACCATTTCAACATCCAACTTTAAGTGTGTCACCCTACGGTTCGTGAACTATGCGGACATGGTTGAGTACTCACTCCAACCAATAACCAATAGCGGGATCTGGAGATCCATAATGGCTCCCACATATTCAACGATGACTTCAGTGATCGAATGAACCATTCACATACGATACCAATTCCCCTTGTCACGCGATATTTTACTTGTCCGAGGTTTGATCATCGGTATCACTCTATACCTTGTTCAACCTCGTCTCCTGACAAGTACTCTTTACTCGTACCGTGGTATGTGGTCTCTTATGAACTTATTCATATGCTTGCAAGACATTAGACGACATTCCACCGAGAGGGCCCGGAGTATATCTATCCGTCATCGGGATGGACAAATCCTTTGTTGATCCATATGCCTCAACTCATACTTTCCGGATACTTAATCCCACCTTTATAACCACCCATTTACGCAGTGGCGTTTGATGTAATCAAAGTACCTTTCCGGTATAAGTGATTTACATGATCTCATGGTCATAAGGACTATGTATCGAAAGCTTATAGCAAATAACTTAATGACGAGATCTTATGCTACGCTTAATTGGGTGTGTCCATTACATCATTCATATAATGATATAACCTTGTTATTAATAACATCCAATGTTCATGATTATGAAACTAATCATCCATTAATCAACAAGCTAGTTTAAGAGGCATACTAGGGACTTCTTGTTGTCTACATATCACACATGTACTAATGTTTCGGTTAATACAATTATAGCATGATATATAAACATTTATCATAAACATAAAGATATAAATAATAACCACTTTATTATTGCCTCTAGGGCATATCTCCTTCAGTCTCCCACTTGCACTAGAGTCAATAATCTAGTTTACATTTGTAAAGATATAACACCTTGGCCTTTTGGTGCTTTATCATGTATTGCTTATGGGAGAGGTTTTAGTCAACGGATCTGACACGCTCAGAAACGTATGTATTTTGTAATTCATTTGCGTCTCAACGCATCACTCATTTCCAAATGAGTCGGCATTTAAATATGTTTGGTCTTCTGGTGGAACCTTAATTCCGCGGTCTGAATATATGTCACTAATATTGTCACACACAATATAGCTTCAAAGTTCTGACTCTGACGGAACTACACCAAGTTCTCAAAGAACCTCCTGACTTAACATCCTTTGTCATTGTCAAAACAATGACATATTCTGCCTTCATTTGTAGAATCCATCACAATATTTAGAACTCTTCTAAATCTAGCGTAGACAACTTCTAGCTTTTGTGCTACCTTTTAAACAACACTTAGTCTAATTTGAGATTGAAATTATATTTTATATGTGACAAAAACAATATTGGTGTAACACCTTACAGCGATTTGTTTGTCATTTCTTCATACAAAAAAATATATATATATCCTTAGTTCTTCTAAAGTACTCAAGGATATTCTTACTGTCGTCCAATGATCATCATATGAATCATTCTGGTATATGCTCATAACACTTTATAGCACATGATATCTGATTGTGTACATATTATTTGTGATCTATAATCACTCATGTGTTTTTACTCATTGAGTGTCAGATACACTCAAGTCTTGTTAAACCTTCACATGACAAGAACATTTTCTTAATATTTCTATATTGAACTACTTCAATATCCATCATATGTACTTTGACTTAAACTTATTTATGTGTTTCAATCTATCTTCATAGATCTTGACACTAAATTTGTTTCAGTCCATATCCTTTCATTGAAGTTAATTCTCAATGAAACCTTTTAATCAAGTATATAATTACATCATTTATAACCAACTATATGTCACCTACATAAAGTATTATAAATGTGTCTTAGCGCTCCCACTTAATTTCTTGCAAATGCAAGCCTCTTCATCATCTCTGATGAAATCAAAAACTCTTTGACTATTTCATCTGGTGAAGATTCCAACTCCGTGATACTTACTTCATCCAATTGAAGCTTGTATACCTATCTAGTATTCCACGGACCAGCAAAACTCTTGGTTGTATCTTGTATACATACTTCTGTTAAGTAGTGTATTTTGCCATCCTACTAGCATATCTCATAAAAGAAATATGTAGTGATTACTAGAATAATCCACATAGACTATAAGCATTGCTACGGAAGATCTAATCTTATCGTATTCAACTCTTTGAACTTTGTCGTAAACAATTTTTCGATAAGTCAAGCTTTCTTCAAGGATATTTCATCCAAGTCTATCAATTTCATAGATCCATTTACTTTCATAAAGTATTCATCTATCTTGGATTTCATGGCGCATGGCCATTTTAACGGAGTCAGGGCCCATCATAACTTCTTTGTTTTGTAGTTGGTTTATCATTGTTCAAAATCAATCCTTTGTCCACAAATCATTTATTTGATCACAAAGTAAACCATACCTACAAGGTTCAATATGTACTTCGATCTCCATGGCTAAAACACTTTGTAGTCATGAGAGCCATGATCGTCGTGGCCGCTTCCGAAACCAATTCCGATGCTGCGCTACTCTGATCATTATGCTCAGGTTCATAAACCTTATCAAATTATATTGTCCTCCCACTCAAATACTTCACTCGAAACAATTTCTCGGAAATAAGAAACATTGACAAACACTTTTGTCTTTGTCTCGTGGGAAGAATTCCCAATTAAATCTAGGGATAACCAACAAAGACATTCATCCGATTTTGGTTGACTATTAGGGTTTATACCCATGCCATAACTTGTATGGTGTCATTTCAACGGATCATGATGATGCTCTATTCAGTGTAAAAGCGGTAGTCACTAAAGCATAATCCACAAAAATATAATGGCATCAATATTTTATCTCATCATTGATCCAACAAAGTTTGGATATATCTCTTGGATACTTCATCATCACTATGATACTCCAAGAAACGTAAGTTGTAGAACAATTTCATAACTCTCTTAGATGTTCGCTAAAACTCGTAATTCAAATATTTCCACCATGATCCAATCATAGATATTTGATTTCTATTACAATGATTTCCACTTCATACTGAAATTTATTTGAATCCATTCAAATGTTTCAAACTTCTTCCTTATTGAATATATCCACATATATATACTCAATTCATTGTTGAAAGTTTTCATGAAGTAGAAGAATCTCCCGCACACAACTATGCCCAGTGAACCACATACATCATCATGTATTTTTCCACTAAGTTAGTTGCCCGTTCAACTTTTGGCCTATGAACGGTATTTTAATCATTCTCTTTAGAAAAGATTTGCAAGCGCCAAATGATTCAAAAATCAAATGACTCCAAAAATCCATTTGCATGGAGTTCCTTCATGCGTTCCTTTCTAACATGACCTAAATGGCGGTTCCACAAATAAGTGGAATTCAAATCATTTGCCTTATGGCATTTTAGCGTCAGTGTTATGTATGTGTGTTTCACCATTAAGATTTATAATAACTTATCCATCGTATATGGAGTAATGTCATAATTTGAACAACTCATTGTTTTCATTTGACCAGAGCAAAATAACAATTATTAAGTTCTTTATTATAAATTCTAAGGGCTAGATAGAATGCTAACGACGAACATAATAACACTTTATTTTGTTCCAGTCGTGCATTCCTATCATATTCCTTGTCAGTCACTTAGGCCATTGTATTCTTGTATTGCGTTGTTTTGTATGACACTTCATACCAACCAATATAGTACTAATACCCAAGAATTTCTTAGTGTGACTTAACTAGGAATACAATCATAACATGTATATCATTTATATACACCTGAGCTAGACTTTCTAGTCTTTTCTTTTCTTTTTGCCAAAATATCTTTTGCAGTTTCTCTTTTAGCTTTCCTCATTATTCAGAAAAACACTTCAACATCAATAACTTCTAGGTTTGTTGGTCTAATACCAATAACCTTGAGGTTCTTATTTTGAAGTTAATCATCATATGACAAGTGTTTCAGATTTCACTATTAGTAACTTTGTAATATGATGAATAATTTCACTCATAATTTTATCCATCATATCATGACGACTTTCCGAGACCATGTCTATACATGTAAGGCTCGTAAAGTTTAAACCTTGGTATTCATATGTGCAAATCTGGCTTGCACCCGTTGTATGCACACGTAGAATCTATCACACCCGATCATCACGTGATGCTTCGAAACTACGAGTCTTAGCAACGGTGCATACTAAGGATGATAACTTCATGGATATGCGAATATCGTTAGTGCCCCAATAGTTGGAGGATTGTGACGCCTGGCGTCTTCAACCTTCATACATTCCCATAAAACTTATGAGTTTATGTAGTCTCACCAAATTATATTCTATCATCTTGCAATAAGGTCTTAGATATCACATATATCTCATACCTTGATTATTTCTGAAAACTAAATTTTCAGCTCCTTACTTTTCAAACAGATTTGAACTTCAAGTTTCACGGAGACAAGATAACTTTAGGTACTAATTGAAACCATAGCTTATTGAATCAACAATATGAGGTTTACTAAAAGTTTGCAATAGGACTTAATCAATTCTTGATTCTTTAACAATACGGTACCAGTCCGTAAAGTTTCTTGTCAGACTTTAACAGTATTTCTATCTCAATTACAAGACTAGCGCATGGTAGAAAAACGGATGCCAATACTACAAAATTAATTCAAAATACTACTCAGACTATGTTTATGATAATTAGTTCATGTTCTAATCTAATTACTAATGAACTTCCACTTAATACAACATCCCTCATAGTTGTTAAGTGGTACACGATCCAAATCCACTACACCAAAACCGATCATCACGTGAGATGATGTAGCTTCAATGGTGAACATCAACATGTTGATCATATCTTCCATATGACTCGTGTTCAACCTTTCGGTTTCCGTTGTCCCGAGGCCATGTCTGTACATGCTAGGCTCGTCAAGCAAACCCAAGTATTCCGCGTGTGCAACATGGCTTACACCCATTGTATGTGAACGTTGAGTCTATCACATCCGATCATCACGAGATGCTTCGAAATGACGAACTGTACAACGGTGCATACGAGGGGAGAACACTTTATTATCTTGATATTAATGTGAGGGATCATCTTATAATGCTACCGTCGTGATCTAAGCAAAATAAGATGCATAAAGGATTAACATCACATGCAATTCATATGTGATATGATATGGCCCTTTTGTCTTTGCGCCTTTGATCTTCATCTCCAAAGCACGGACATGATCTCTATCATCAACGGGCATGATCTCCATCATCGTCGGCATAGCGTCAAGGTTCATGGTGCCGTCTTCATGGTTGTTCACCTCATGTAGCAACTATTACAACTACTTTGAAATACTACTCAACATGAAATTTAAAGACAACCATAAGGCTCCTGCCGGTTGCCACAATACAATAATGATCATCTCATACATATTCATCATCACATTATGGCCATATCACATCACCAAACCCTGCAAAAACAAGTTAGACGTCTCTAATTTGGTTTGCATATTTTACGTGGTTTAGGGTTTTCGAGAGAGATCTAATCTACCTACGAACATGAACCACAACGGTGATACTAATGTTGTCAATAGAAGAGTAAATTGAATCTTCGCTATAGTAGGAGAGACAGACACCCGCAAAGCCTCTTATGCAATACAAGTTGCATGTCGAACGAGGAACAAGTCTCATGAACGCGGTCATGTAAAGTTAGTCCGAGCCGCTTCATCCCACTATGCCACGAAGATGCAAAGTACTCAAACTAAAGATAACAAGAGCATCAACGCCCACAAACCATTGTGTTCTACTCGTGCAACCATCTATGCATACACACGGCTCTGATACCACTGTAAGATAACGTTGCATAGAAAACAAAAAATTTCCTATCGCGAACACGCAATCCAAGCCAAGATGCAATCTAGAAGACGGTAGCAACGAGGGGATGATCAAGACTAACCCTTGAAGAGATTCCAAAGCCTATAAGAGTAGGCTCTTATTTCTGCGGTAGACGATCACTTGCCGCTTGCAAAAGCGCGTAGAAGATCTTGATCACGATCGCTTCCGGCGCCACGAACGGGCAGCACCTCCGTACTCGGTCACACGTTCGGTTGTTGATGAAGACGACGTCCACCTCCCCGTTCCAGCGGGCAGCGGAAGTAGTAGCTCCTCTTGAATCCGACAGCACGACGGCGTGGTGTCGGTGGTGGTGGAGAAATCCGGCGGAGCTTCGCTTAAGCGTGCGGGATGTGGTGGAGGAGAGAGACCGCTAGGGTTTGGGGAGAGAGGGGGTTGGGCGCCGGCCCTCTAAGGGGTGCGGCCAAGGCTGAGGCTTGAAGTGGCTGCCCCCTCCCTCTCCTCCTCATTATATAGGTGGAAGCCCCACCTTTATAACCACCCATTTACGCAGTGGCGTTTGATGTAATCAAAGTACCTTTCCGGTATAAGTGATTTACATGATCTCATGGTCATAAGGACTAGGTAACTATGTATCGAAAGCTTATAGCAAATAACTTAATGACGAGATCTTATGCTACGCTTAATTGGGTGTGTCCATTACATCATTCATATAATGATATAACCTTGTTATTAATAACATTTAATGTTCATGATTATGAAACTAATCATCTATTAATCAACAAGCTAGTTTAAGAGGCATACTAGGGACTTCTTGTTGTCTACATATCACACATGTACTAATGTTTCGGTTAATACAATTATAGCATGATATATAAATATTTATCATAAACATAAAGATATAAATAATAACCACTTTATTATTGCCTCTAGGGCATACCTCCTTCAATATTAACATCCAGGGATGGAGTAAGTGAGGCCAGGTAGGATGCACAAGATATTGATATTTGTGCCATCACACCAGGCTCACTTGCTCCACCCCCGAGTGTACGAGTGATCGACCAACCATCTAATCATCGGCAAGTACAAAAACACCACCAAACCAGCAACCATGGTGACATATGTCAAGATGCTCAAACACACATTGCATGCATGGAGCAGATGCTCCAAAGGGATTATTCATCACTTGGTATATAGACCAAGTGATGCTGGCAAAAGAGAGGCCAATCAAGAACCAGTAAATCCAGTAAGTGATAGATATGCCTAAACAAGCAACAACACATAGCATATCCCAGCTAACCAGATAAGACAAGTCTTGGTAGCCAACTTAATCACCTAGCACCACCTAGCCTTTTAAAACCATCAGAAACAGTCCATTTTCTTCAAAGGATACCACAGTGGCATTCATTTACATGATCCCCTACTGTGGATATCTCTATTTTCATCAAAGCCAACAAGAAATAGAAATTTATCATTACTCAGTTGAGTTCAAAACAAAGCTGGGGTACCATAAGGTATTACTCATCACTTGGTAGTAACCAAGTGATGCTGGCAAGAGAGAGGCCAAGCCTGAGCTAGTCAATCCAGTAGAGATGGATATGCATAAGTAAGCAAGAACACATAGCCTATCCAACTTAACCAGATAAAACCAACCTTGACAGCCAACTTAATAACCTAGCATCACCTAGTCTTTTAAACCATCAGAAACTTCCCATTTTCTTCAAAGGATAACACAGTGGCATTCATTTACATGATCCCCTACTGTGTATATCTCTATTTTCATCAAAGCCAACAAGAAATAGAAATTTATCATTACTCAGTTGAGTTCAAAACAAAGCTGGGGTACCATAAGGGATTATTCATCACTTGGTAGTAACCAAGTGATGCTGGCAAGAGAGAGGCCAAGCCTGAGCTAGTCAATCCAGTAGAGATGGATATGCATAAGTAAGCAAGAACACATAGCCTATCCAACTTAACCAGATAAGACCAACCTTGACAGCCAACTTAATAACCTAGCATCACCTAGTCTTTTAAACCATCAGAAACATCCCATTTTCTTCAAAGGATACCACAGTGGCATTCATTTACATGATTCCATAATGTGAATATCTCTATTTTCACCAATTATCCAACTATGAGATGCAACCAGTGGTAGTAGCAAGAGCTAATGAGGTCACAGCACAGCACAGCACAAGCAATCACACTAGTGAACCACTACTGAGGTACATCAACCATAAATTCATCCAAGCCAACAAGAAATAGAAATTTATCATTACTCAGTTGAGTTCAAAACAAAGCTAGGGTACCCAACTCTAGTTGGCTTCCATCCAAGCTTCAATAACACATCAAAGGAATCATTACTGCATAATTAGGGAGTTCATCCAATACATGGTGAGAAGCTACAGAGACATAGCAATAGCTTCGGACATTAAGTAAAAGGCATGAGCAATGAGCCAACAGCAAGCACAGCACATCAATAGCAACAAAGAATAACGACAAGAATAAAGAACGTACAAGAAGCACAACAAGACACCGACGGCATTTTGTCGAGCACCTTGTGCGCGCGCGGGAGAGGAATTAAGAGGGAGGGGAGGGGAGAGAGATCACCGACGACAGGGGTGGAGGAGGAGGTTGACGATGACGGCAGGGGTGGAGGAGGAGGAGGACGCGGCGGCTCCTCCACCTTGACGCGACGGCGGCCCCTTCTCGCGGCGGCCCCTCCTCGCCGTAGCGGCAGCTTGTGCTGCAGGTGGCGGGTATGGGAGGAGCGTGGCGGCATGCGGCCCTCGCGGAGGAAGGCGGCGGTGACGGCGATGGCGACGACGACGACCATGGCGGCGCGCGGCGGTACGAATCGGAGGAGAGGGGAGAGGGGAGAGGGGAGAGGCGCGCGGAGGTGAACAGGCGTGGGGGAGGGTACGGCGATGATATAAGTTCCCTTAGTTCTGTGGCGCACAAGAACAAGTGCGCCACAGAATCAACTACTTTTGTGGCGCACCGAAGCCAGTGCGCCACAGAAACAATTATTTCTGTAGCGCACCACGCCATGTGCGCCACAGAAATACCTACACTAATAATTGGTGGTGGCAGGATGTGGGTCCCATATAATTTCTGTGGCGCAAGGTTCAGTAGTGCGCCACAAAAATAAGCTATTTTTGTGGCGCATTCTTTCTCGTGCGCCACAAAAAATCTTTCTGTGGCGCATTTTTATTGGTGCGCCACAGAACTAAGCTCCACCTATAAGCGTTTTCCTACTAGTGGTGGTGCCGCCGATCCAGCGTCGAGTGACAACTGGTTCCGGGTCCGGCCGGGTTGGCCAACCAGCTCTTGCGTTTCTCCTGTAGGTGACTTTAGCTGGGGCTAGGTCATAGTGTGGCTTGGGTTGGAGGTGCGGTAGCGAGTTTTGTTCTGTCCACTCTGCATCCTCACGACGGCGACCAGA
Organism: Lolium perenne; assembly: GCF_019359855.2. Classification (NCBI taxonomy): domain Eukaryota; kingdom Viridiplantae; phylum Streptophyta; class Magnoliopsida; order Poales; family Poaceae; genus Lolium; species Lolium perenne. Next base: position 215,608,256 of record NC_067250.2, on the reverse strand, counting down.
TTTCGACCCGGTGGGATCTAGGCGAAAGCTACGCATGGCCTGGCCATTGCCCATGACAGCATCACCTTTCAGGTGTCGTTCCCTTGTTGAAGGCGTCCCGATGTGAATCCCCCGTTTAGAACTGATGGATTTCGTCCCTCCGCCCCAACCTGCTAATCTTGATGGCCCCACTTTGGGCAAGCTTCTCTTGTAGTGTCTTGTGGATCATCCTTTGATCTCTCGCTGGTGTTCCAGCCCCTCACTCCGTTAGCCTGGCTGCTTATACACGGCCTTGCTTCGGTAGCTGATTGCTCGCCTAGTGCCTTGGGGGGCTTTGCTAGGTCGGCATCTGGTCGTAGTTTCGGTCGGTGTGCTTATCCCAATGCCAGTGGAAGATGTTGTGTTTCTGGTCTGGACCTAACCCAAGCTCGGGGGGTGGTGGTTCGGGGTCTGGGTGAAAGCTTTGCAGGACCTCGGTCTCTGCCGACGACGATGACGCACTCGTGAGCCATGCACCTTCTTGGAGGCGTCGCCGCATGACCCCCTCCCCTTTGGATCCTCAAGTTCTGCTAGGCTGCTGATCCGTCGCCGAGTCCCCCTTGAGCTGTGGTGTTGGTGCGTAGGAGGTTTGTCGGCGTGGACTAGGATGTGCTCGATCCGGTGCAACAGAAGACAAGGCTCCCTCAACCTGGCGCTAGGCGGCGTTCTTTGTGTCGGTTGATGGCTTCGTTAATTCAAAGCCGGGTTCATTTCGAGCCTTACATCTTAATGCTGCCATCCAAGTATGAAGAGGAGCGAATCTCCTGCGTAAACGTGGCAGTTCTCATCAAGGATTTGGATCAAGTTTTGAGGCACAAAGGCGACAAGCTACATGTAAAAAAAGGGAGATCAATCATATACTGCTAGCTCGCGTACGTACACGCTATCTCCAACAGAACCGACGAGTAATTGGTTTTGCGTGAACAAGTCGAAGAATACTTCAGTTTCGTCGTGGCCACTTTTGTCTTCGTCACGGCCACCAACAACTTCAGCTGCGGGCAACTCCTTCGCCATTGACTCCGGAGAAACCTGTATCGCCATTGGGTTCGAAGAAACATGCGTCGCCATGAACTACGAACATTGCCATACCGACACCATCCGTGTCGCTGGGGCATCGACTCTTCAGGTGCTATTTATCTGGTTATTTTTAAGATATATTTTTCCTGTATTGCGGACAAATATACATGCACTTGTCTCAGGTTTTGTCTACTTTTCTGCGTACAGAGTGATACACTTCATCATCATGGAATCCGCCACCATGGACCCGTCATCATGTATGAGCCACGCTTTGGGGGTCGTACATCGTGAACTCGCCGATCTACTCTGTAATGACTACATCCGCCGAGTAGCTGTTCGCCGTAAGAGGAAGCAGCGCGTCTCAAGAAAAGACAGGCTGAATTCATTAATTTTGTCCATCGCATGAAGCCCTCGTTTCGATGCAATCTTGATGGAATTAAAGAGATATAAACCAGATGGATGTCTGCTACTACTACGTTAGCAGCGAAAAGCAAAGTTAAGTGCCTAGTTATATTAATATCATATGCGTATATCTTATGGTTAAATCTAGTCGATAGCAATAGTTTTTTGAATTTGCTTGTTGATATTATTCATGAGGACCATGATCAGACTAACATGCAGCATCGCCCAAGTCCTACCTGGCGGGGGTAAATACCAGACTGATTTCACTAATAAATATTTTACATCATGTCAAAAACAAGGACTGCTACACATCAAGATGAGGCAATTCCGGAAGGAAGGATCAAGTTCAAAAAAAATTACCGAAGGAACATTATCGAGTTCGTCATCGGCTCGCGGTTGGCCAGATTTTTCGCCTATTGCGGACTCGCCTCACCCGGAGGTTCACCGTCACATACTCGTCATTGCAGAATTATCAGTTCATACCGTCAGCGCGCACTTGGCTGTCGCGGACCACCAGGTGCTGTTCTCCAATTATTACTATTTCCGAAATTTATTTGGCCAAATATTTTTTTGGCACGTGTTGTTATTTGCTCCCAGATTTTTTTTTGCACCGTAATATAACTGCAGATCGATAATAAGCTTCGACTACTTTGCTGTATTGACCCATTTTCCATCACGCATCCGCCGTCGCGCACTCGACATCTCGCACTCGCCACGCCCAATGAATTTATCTTCTTCGACTCAGTGGATTTATTTTCTTTGGCTTAGTGTATTTACCTTCTTCGGCTCAGTGGATATATCTTCCCCGGCTCAATATATTTATTTTCTTCGGCTTAGTGGATTTATCTTCTTCGGTTCTGGATATATCTTCCCCAGTTCAGTGGTTTTATCTTCTTCGGCTCAGTGGATTTATCTTCTTCGGCTTACTGAATTTATCTTCTTCGGGTTATCATTGTTTTTCTCTAATATAATACTACCCGATGCATTTCCGGGTCAGTGGACTTATTATCTATGATTATTAATGGATTTATTTTCTTCGGGTCAATGGATTCATCCTCTATGATATCAGCGGATTCATCTTCAATATATGCTTCATATTTAATGGCGTAATCTTTAATGTGGATTCATCTCAAATACTTCATCTCGGATTCATCTTCAGTACTTCAGTTTTAATAATGTAATCTTCAAACGATCTCATCTCCAATGACGTAAATTTTTAGTGGATTTATATTATATTATTTTCAATGGCTTCATCCTAAATGGCTTGACCTTATATGACGCCGCGACTCCGTCAATTTCTTACGACGTCACGGCTAACACTCGGGGGCTTGACAACGACTTCGCCCCGGGTCACAACTGCGACACGACGTCTAAGCAACAATCATGAAATCACCTCAGCAGCGCTCCGGGGCTCAGCTATTTCTTCATCACAATTTGACGGCATCCACTTTCGCTATATGGTGGTTTTTAATTCGGCTCGACTTCTTCGCTGCACTCAAAGATTTCATCAACTCAGCTGTCTGACCTGCCTCCGCGTCGACTCCGTCGTACCCAATAAGATCAGTGTTCCTTTAATTTACACAAAGTTGATTATCATTTACTTTCGCCGCTTCCGACACTCGGGGGCTGCGCTGTATAAATTCACTCTACATCTTAGGTCAACAAAACAAGAACTATGCCTAGGAAAAACTACATCAACGAAGAACTCAATAAAAGATCTTCAAGGAAGTCGATGAAAAAATTCTTCAAAGACAGAAGACAACAAAATAGAGATGGAAAAATCTTCGAGTCCGCGGACTTGACATTTATTCTATCGACAACACCGGCGGTGTACCCGACGATAATATATAAAAACCCAATACATTCAGCTATTGCATCACGCCCGAGAAAAATATAGAAGAACCCGAAAAATGGGTCGTTCCATCAGCCGAACAAAGGCACTCGACAATATATTTTCAGAGCGTGTCCGCCGCGGTAAAAAAACTCTGAATGTCGTGATATGTAAAAGGGTCACGAAGGTAAGACCCCAGAATCCGTCCTGTGTGGCGTGGCATCGCACCTGAATGCGCTCTCCCACTTTATCCACATAAACAGATGTGAAGAAAATCCCGCCGGACGCGTTGGGTACTCGATAACTTAGCTGTAATTCAGTTTCGGTAAGTCCTAAAGCGGCACGGTCTGAATTACGCCACAAGAGCAATTAACGGGTTCCTGATCCATCAGAAGCACCAGCCGCATTTACCAATATCCCTCTGTAATATAGATGTCGAATAAAAATAGCAATGGCCTGGAGTCAAAAAAATCAAGAAGAAAAGTCGGGGTTCAGAGATTCAACCCGATTCCGCGATCTAATATCTCTATGATAAATAAATCAAGCTTAGTAGACTCAACTTGACTTTGCGACTCAAGTGGAGCGTACTCCATCGGGAGCACATGGATTTCATCAAGTCTTCCTCCAACAGGACTCGACAATTATATCAAGTCCTCCTGCATGAGTCGATAAAAAGAGGGGTTGCTCCCAGGGATATAGTCAAGTTCTTCATCGAGTAGTACAACTTGAGTATATGCCTAGGTGCAAACACCTGCCCATAGACTCGGAGCCTACTCCCATCGGGAGCGCTAGTCGCGCACCCGATAGAAAAATAACTTTGAAAATCGTCGACAACGTCTACGCTACACATGATCTATGACATTGACAGGATGTATTTTCGGATCAATGGCCTCGCCTTGTATTTCTTCGACTTCGGAGATGATTATGATTGGAGTCTCTACGTAAGTCTTCGACTTCCCTAGACACTCGAGGGGCTACTATCATATGGGCATACCTTTCGGGTACCCATTATTACGATACCCGGCTCAGCCCAATATGGAGAAGGCCCAAGAAGGCAACCCGAAGAAGTAGTCAACTAGGACTCTTGTAAAACTCTAGGTTGGTTGCATATATAAAGCCAGCCGGGGCACCCGATAGAGGGGGGACAGAATATAGACAAGACAAACAACATAGTTCCGCCGACGGCGGCTCCCTATAAACATACTTGTATTCATATACTAGATTGCTAGCAACACGTAGGGATCCTCCATCGAGGGGACCCGAAGCTGAGTATATCGTGTGCCCAAATCTCGCTCCTAAATCTTCATCGTCGCTCTTTCCCGAAACCCAAGTACAATCTGTAGGTATTGCTGAGACGATCCCTCGTCACCAACCATGAAACCAACATATGGTTCAAGGATGGTCTATGCACAAATTCTATAAACATAACTCAATGCACATATTAGTCCATAGAGATTTTCATCAATTGAAAAAATCACACATGGGGCTCTATGCGCTTTCACACATGTCACAATCCTCGCATGTCATAATCCTCGTTAGCAAGGTTGAAGAGGACGGTCAGTGTTTTTCGAAAAAAGTGTTACGCATTGCTGGTGGGTTTTGGTCACGAAACACAGTTGTGGTGGTTTTTTGTTGTAGTGACCTTAATTGTGGTGTTTTTTTTAAAAAAATCTCCATGATTATTCATGGGACAGTTCTTTGTCTTTTTTTACATACACCACATAAAAAGTTTGTTTCCTCCAAAAACTTTTGTGCAAACATCGAATGTTTGAATGTACACGCGAAATTTTATCTTGGATTTTATTTTAAAATTTTGTATGCATAGTTTCATATGCACCTATGTGCCAAAACATCACCTCCTAAAGTATAGAGTTTCACAAACAAGTCACATGTTTTTCATTCAATACAAAATATATTAGTAACCAGTGTAAATCTCTGAAGGGGTATCGTGGTATCATTTAATCTCAGCCATCCTACCCCTAATCTCGAACATGTATCGTTTAATCTCAGTCGTTTTTGTGTTTCACTCGGGAAAACGTTTCAGTTATAGGGATCTATGGAAGCACATGCCAATATTATATTATTCAAAGAACATTCAATACTAGGGCAATTTGTAACATAAGCTCAACTATGGAATTGGGCTATTCAGACTTCTCAAGATCGCGCCAAAGCTCAGTCTTACTAGAGCATCGGTCTCAATTTAGTTCTCCTCATTGGGTCTTATTAGAGTCAATTCAGTGCTCCTCATCGGCTCTCAAAGCTCTATGCATCACTCTCAAAGCTCTATGCGCCACTCCTTGAGTTTAATCAAGCGAGAGTGAGTAGAGCATTTCCAACGCTACACAGTGGATGTCTGCTCCAGCTCTCCACGTTGGCTCTGGTGGTCTAAATTGTCTTCTTTCGACACCTTAGCTTGTTCTTTTGCTTTTCCCCAAAGTACCAGGTATAGGCCACCCACAATTAGGATTGAACCAAGCACACTGTAGTGCAATGAAACATAAGAGTAAGCTTTAGGAAATTACAAACCGGACTGGCACACAGGTTGATCTATGATGCGTATGTGTAAAATGTTTTCACCTCCCTAAGTACAAGGCCTCGTCGAGAAGAAGGGAGCTCAGAACTGCAACGAAAATGAGCATCAAAGGGCTGAACACAGCAATAAAGAGTGGCCCTTTCTTTCGCAGGCACCATGATAGTAACGGGAACGCAAATCCGGATGCTATCAAGCCCTAAGTGAAACAAGTAGTATGCTAAATTCTTCAGATTCAGAACAACTTAATGGAAGAACTTTCACGTGACACATGAACAGAATTTTATTCTTACCGCGTAAGCTGATGAGTACAATCTGATGTTAAGTCCTAATCTCCATTGTTCCATCTCTCTCTGAACACAGACAGCCATTATAGTCGATTGAATTGCCCCGAAGAAACACACAATTGCAGCAATCGAGTAGTGGCACGGATAAACTTCACCCACTTTCGCCTACAAGTGACGAACATAAATATTGCCACATGAACAATGCACCAGCCAGGTGGCTGCATAACAGGAACACCGTATAGCGTGAGACGACTGACCTGGATGACAAGCCACGTTGCATAGCTGAAACAACTTATGATGCCAAGAAATGAACCAACAATTTGATGGCTGGTTGATGGTGGGTGGGAGTGGTGTGCTTCGCTGATGTGGCCAAGCTTGGGATGAGGCAGCCGGTGGAGTAGTTTGAACTCTGGTCCCTTGTAGAATGTAAGTAACATTGCACCACCCATGCCGACAAGGGTTCCCACAAATTTTGCTTGTCCAGCAGTCTCCCTAAGTTTGAGAGTCTCGAGCCTGTTGTTTAATGTTAAATTTTAAAACTTAGAGCTTAATGATTCCCATCAAATATGGTGGTATATTCCGTTAAACTGGGATAGCTCAAAATGTATGGAATATCAGTGAATGTATGCGTTGATATTCAGTATTCAGATGATGATACTAATTACAGAGACATGAAAGGGATGTTAACTCCCTGTGTGGAAAGCGTGTAACCTTGTCAAGATCACAAGAATGAATGTTGCTGCAGGAGTGAGGTTTGCGATAGCTGTAACAAAGGTTGCTGAAGTTAACTTTATAGCCAGCACGTACAAATTCTGGTTTACAGTAAATCTGCATACATAAAAGCAGACATGCAATTAGATGTATATACATATAAGTCACGGTTTTCTTCTTAAGAACATACCATTCGATACTCCAATGTCTAAGACAACAGTATCCTGCCCCAGGTCAATATTACTTTTTAATGTCTGTAAAATACTCTTTTTACAGAAAGAATACCGAAAACCCGTGTTAAACTAAGGACGCCCCAAACGGCGAGAAATACATGGTGTTGAAGCCAGCTTACACATTGGACCAAACACATGCGCATAAGATTAGAGCAAAGCTATGAGCTACGGCGTGTAATTAATATCTATTAATATATTCCTTTGTCAAAGGAAAAAAAAATGGCTCCCACCCCTCCCACCCCTCCGTTGGCCCCCTCTCCACCGTAACCCTCATCGCCGGCGATCTCCTCTTCTTCTAGGGTTTGGAGTGATCGGCTCCCACCATTTTCTCCGGCGTCTCTCCCTCTCCAAGATGGTGTCCTCCTCATTTGCATCGCCCTCTCAGATCCAGGGAGATCTCAGGCGGGATCAGTGGAAGGTAACTTTCTTTGTTCGTCTCTCCAAAAAGCAGAATAGGCTCTACCATGGTGTTGTCAAGATCAATGAATCAGGACGTGGCATTGAACTTGTTTGTACGGATAGATCAGTGATTGATTCTAGGGATCTACGATCTCATGAAATTATAAACCCTGGTGTTGTTATTTTTTCCCGTGTCACCAAGCGAAGGTGGTGTCTAAGTTTAGATCTGAGTTGGATGTGTCTAAGTTTCTGGCTGCAAATCAACACTCAGATCTAGGAGAGGTTGTCCCACCTGTGGATGAATCTAGGATGGCAGTTCAGGCATCTATTGCACTAGGGTTGGATTTTGGTCCGGGAATGCTTTTTGCAAAAGAGATTTGGAATCTGTTTGGTACTCCAGTTCATCCGACTAGCTACTCTGGACATTTCTTAATGATTGTATCATTTGGGAGAGCTACTTTCAGATTGACTGAAGATTCAGTGGGTTTAGCCATGGAAGCTGCTCTTGGTGGTTTTTGTGGGGAGCTAAAAGTTTCTTTGTTAAAGAACAGGGTTTTCTCCTTCACAGTCTACATCAAATTGGTTGGTTTTCATATTCTTTCAAGAAGATTCTATGAATGTTTTCACTTCAAGTGCCACTTTCACCTTTGGAGTCATGGTGGACCGAACTGGCAGAGGGAATTTGTTCATTGGAAAAAACAATGCGAGGAGGAGTGGACTCTGATTTCCAAAGCTCCTAAATTTGTTCCTGGATCTAAAGGATCGGCTAATAAACAGTTGAGGTTTGCTAAGAATCTTCAGTATAAAGTTTGTAAGGGATATGTTCCCCCTCACTCCTCTACACCGCAGCAGCAGGGTATTACATCTAATGGAGCAGGAGGTATGAAGGTTTCTTCATCGGAACAGCCGACTTGCTCTCGATCGGAATTAGCGGGATCAAAGGATTCAAACTTTTTGGGCTAAGCGACAGTTGCTTCTACGCCTATTGGGCCGGAACCTCCTAATTCTCCTGCTACCACTGATCCACCTGGGCTTGATGGGCTTAAAGAGGTGGTTGACGATATTGCGTTCAGATTCTGGGAGTGTTCTCGCTGTCTTAGCATGGGCCAGAATTCGACCCAGTGTGTTAATGACATCAGGTGCCGAGAGTGCTTTAATTATGGCCATATTGGGAAGAATTGTATTGCTACTTTTGCTAAAAAATCGACGAAGTGGGTACCGAAACGGCAAACTAATAAAGGAAAAACCCTGGACTCTGGGGCAACTCGCCCAAATATCGGCTCTGCCGTTCCATCTCCCTCCAAACCGACTCCTCCGCCAGTGCTTCCTGTCCCACCTCCGCCACCATTGGAGACACCGCCACCCCCACCTGCACCTAACCCAGAGTCCATGGCCAACTTCGAGCTCGATCCTACTCCATGGCTACCATGGGGCCATCACATCATCGACGGCGGCCCCACGAGGTTACCTCGGACCTTCTACTTCCCTGCGAAAGATCCGCCGCCCCAACATCAGTCGTTCTACGTGGCGGTGGTGGAGCCTGTGTAGCCACCTGGGCCTCTGAATAGGCATGTCATTGAGTATCAGCCAAGTCTATTTGGTGTTGGTTTGTGCCAACTTAATGGTCCCAATTCAAAGCACGCCCTTGTACAACATGGACACTATCAGCTACGGGCAAATGTTTTTGTTCGTTTCATTGATCGTGCTGACGCAGAGAATCATAGGGCAGCCCAGGGTTTTCGTCGTGGCTGGTTGATGTTTCTAGGAGTTCCACCAGATTATCGCAACGACCTGGATATCACCAATGATGTGTCGACATTTGGTCAGTATCACTTCTGGAATAATCTAGACCCTATTAAGTCAAGGATTTTGGTCTATGCATCCTTCCCCTCAGTTGCTCTTGTTCCTAGAGATGTGGTTTTTGGCAAGTTTGGCACTGTAGGAGGTTTTCGTGAGTCATGGACAACAGCAGTCTATGTCTTGTCTGCTGAATTTGCTGAGCAATTGCCTCAGGATGAGGACCAAATGCCACCCAATGGCAATCCTCACCCCATGCCTGGTCAAATGCAGCCGAATCTGAATAACTTTGTTCTGCCACCTTTTCCTGAGATTGGATGGAATGATCATCAGGTGGAGAACAATGGAGGCAATGTGGAGAACAATATTGGAGGAAATAATGATATGGAGCAGGAGGAAATACCTGATGCACAGGAGTCTATGGTCTTACATCCCTCAGGAGGTTCTGTTTCTTCAGTTAACAGTAATGAAGCGGTGGTACAGCAGCCAGGGGATATTAATCTTGATCTTGCTCTGGGTTTGGTGGCTAATCCTCTACATCATGTACAGGGAAATAATCAGGTTCTGCAAGTTGGTATGATGGTTCATGGACCTAGTATTTGACTTGTCATGCAATGGGACAATGTGTGCAAGATCATGCTGCCAAACATTGTTGTTGAATACCTACTTGTATCCCTTTTGTGCAGCTCCTATGGTTATCTGAAATCTGTGTATATTCATAAGAGATCTTGGTCTTTTGCATTTGATGAGGGCAGGAAATTCTTGATCTCTTTTCTGCAAGAGCCAGTGCAGCAGAATAATGTCAAGGATAGGAGAAGGAGGGTGGCTAGGGAACCGAAGTTTGATCTGCTAGCAGACAGTTCAATGGACCCTGTGACTTTCTCTGCTACTCCAGATTCAATGGGGGAAAACAGTCAGGAAATATAGGGGTAAGAAGAATGTTCACCTAGTGCAACCATCAGAAAGAAGATTCACCAGAAGCTCCTTGAAGCTGGATGGTTATAAGGCACAGCCAGTGGATGCTCTCAAGTAGACACCAAGGAAGAGGCCTAGGGCAAAGATGTTACTGGTCACTACACCTGGAGAGGAGGAATCTACAAAGGAGCAACAGAAGCAGGACCAGCATAGCTCTGCAGATGATGTACAGATTCCTGCTACACCTATCAATGTGCTGCAGAGGGTTGGAGTTCAGCTAGGAATTCATCCTGCCAAGATTACCAAGGAGAAGCTTGAGGCTAATCCTAAGGCCAAGACATAAGATTCCAATGATGATTAGTGGTCTTTTGTTGCTTTTTAGAGGGCAGACCACTGTGTGTTACTGGTCTGTGTCTAGTGTCAGTCTGAATCTTATCAGGGTATTTTCAGTTTATGTGTCTGGTCAGTGTGGGTTTTGGTCAGTCAGTGGTTCTCAGTATCTACTGCTTTTCTGCAAGTATCTATGCTTGTTCTTTTGGGGCATGTATTTTATGCTGATACTAAGTGTTGCACATTTGGTTCTGCTACTATCTTCCTATTATTATTATGTGTAATGTAACTAGAAGGAAATGGAGGGTTCTATGTTGGAATGTGCGTGGCTTGAATGGTGATAATAGACAGAGGGAAGTGCGTTCAAAAATTGATGAGAGTGATTGTGATATAATTTGCTTGCAAGAAACTAAATGTGAGGATTTTGATTGGCGCCTAATCAAAAAATTCTATCCTAGATATTTTGATAGGTTTGCTTTTTCTCCCTCTTCTGGTGCTTCAGGAGGATTATTGTGCTGTGGAAGTCTTCTATTTTTTAGGGGCAGTTGGTGGAGGTACAAAAATTTGTTGTGGTTATTAAATTCACCTCAGTACATAATAATGCATGTTGGCACTTAGTATTAGTTTATGGGCCATGTGTTGGGCCAGAGAGAGACCTCTTTGTTTCTTGGCTTTTCGACCTGCAAATTCCTTTGAGTGATAATTGGTTGCTGCTAGGTGATTTTAATTTTATCAGATCACAAGAGAATCGTAATAGGCTAGGAGGTGATACAAATTACATGTTTCTCTTTAATGAAATTATTGGTCACCTTGGTCTTTTGGAATTGCCTTTAAAAGAGAGGAGATATACATGGTCAAATAAGCAGAATAACCCTCTTCTTGAACAGTTAGACTGGTTCTTTACCAGCACAAATTGGATATCTGACTACCCAAATTCTATGGTTCTACCTCTGGCTAACACTGGCTCAGATCATGTTCCATGTGTGGTAGTGATAGACACTTCAATGCCAAAAACCAAATTATTTCGCTTTGAAAATTATTGGGTTGACATGCTTGGTTTCAAGGAATGTGTCTCTGAATCTTGGAGTAATATCTCACACAAATCTTCTAGTGCAACTATTATTACAGACAAACTGAAGAATTTGAGATATGCTCTTAAGAAGTGGTATGTAAGTCTTGCAAGGATTAAATATTTGATACAAAATTGCAACAAAGCAATTCTCATCCTGGATACTTTGGAAGAGAACAGGCCCTTATATAATCCAGAATATAATTTTCGAAATATTCTCAAGACTCATTTGGATGAACTTCTTTTGGTTGAATGCAATTATTGAAAGAAATGTTGTACAATCAGATGGATTAAACAAGGGGAGGACAATACAAAAAAAAAAAATCCATGCTATGGCACTGAAAGATATAGGAGAAATAATATTGCAATGTTGAAGAACTCTGAGGGAATTGAGATAACTGATCACCAATAAATGTCCCACATGATCTTATGATGGAATTGGCAACAGGGTTTGGCTGTCAGGTGGGATCAATGCCTTTTACTTATCTTGGTCTACCTTTGGGTACTACTAAACCAAGGATAATTGATTTGATGCCTCTGGCTTGTCGTATGGAAAGAAGGTTGGCCTCTAGTTCTAGTTTCCTATCACAGGGGGCAACATTGCAGCTTATCAACTCAGCCCTTGCTTCTATGCCTCTACATTTTCTCACTACACTTCAATTACCAGTAGGGTTTACTGGGCAGCTGGATAGGATCTTGAGACAGTGTCTTTGGAGAGATAAGGATACTCCTAAACCTTCCCTAGCTGCTTGGGAGATGGTTTGTAAACCAAAAACAGCTAGTGGGTTGGGGGTGGTGAAGTTCCAGAAACAAAATGCAGCTCTACTCATTAAACACCTTGACAAGTTCTATAATCATGTAGATGTGCCATGGGTAAATCTCATATGGAATGCACATTATGTTGATAAGATACCACATGCTGAAAATGTTGCTGGGTCTTTCTGGTGGAAGGATATTATTAAATTGGTGGATAATTTCAGAGGGGTTGCCAGAGTCAAGATGGGGAAAGGAAATACATTTTTATTCTGGCAGCTGGCAAATAAATGGAGATCACCTTCCTTTGGATCTAGATTCCCCAGGCTTTTTTTCATTTGCTATTAATCCCCACATTTCAGCTGAACAAGTCTATGCAAGTGATGACATTGCTGCTCTCTTTCATCTCCCATTGTCTCAGAGGGCTTTTGAGGAGCTAGGGGAGATTCAGAGATTAATTCAAGATAATCCTGTGAGTCTAGAGGAGGATGTTTGGTTATATTGTTGGGGGGACAAATATGCATCAGCAAAATTCTATCAGCATATTCACAAGCATTTGTCAATGCCACCGATTTTTAGATGGATATGGAAGTCTAGTTGCATTATGAAAACTAAGACATTTGCTTGGTTGCTCTTATCTGATTGGTTGAATACAAGAGATTTATTGCAGAGAAGACACTGGCATGTTTTCAGATGAGACTCATTGTGTTTTATGCCCTCTCAGGTGTTATGAAGACAGGATACATCTGTTTTTTCAGTGCAATTTTAGCTATCGGGTTTGGAATTATTTACAGATCAGTTGGAATGGGAATGGAGATTCTGATCTACATGGGGTTATTGTTGATGCTAGAAGGAGTTTTGGACACCCCTTTTTCATGGAAGTGTTGATTACAGCATGCTGGCATATATGGCTCATTAGGAATGTAGCTGTTTTTAGCAATGAAAGACCTTTTTTCAGAAGGTGGAAGGCTGGATTTACACATGACATTTTGTTGCTACAACATAGAATAAAAAGGAAACATAGAGATAGTTTGCAAGCTTGCTGCTCTTCCTTAGCTTTGTATATATTTAGGTAGGTTGTAGGTGGCTGCTTGCCACCTTCTTTTCTTTTCTAGGTTTTGTTGGACTTGTTGTTGTGGAGTTATAAAATTAATAAAATGCTGGGGGGCTTTTTTGCCCCACAGTCTTCTCTTCAAAAAAAAAAAAAACAAGAGCAACCTATATAAAATATGGACCTTCAGGTCAAAAGTCTAGCGATAACTTTGGTTCAGTATGAGCCATCCAAAACCGATCGAACGCACGACAATGAATCCAACCAAAAATCACTCACCCTTAGCTGTTTCCAGCCTAAAACAAGGTTTATTCACAAATCGTTTGGCCAAATCCGACAAATCTTTTCCAGAATGCAAAACGAAACATATAAGGCTTACTGGAATTTTTTTTTTCTAGGCAGTTTGAATTTTAAGTTGAAGTTTGGTCGTGAAACTTAAAATGAGGTTTATTGATGAATCCGGTGAAACTTTCTGAGAGTACATAATCCAACATATAAGATTTACTAGATTTTTTTTCAAAACTTCTGAGCAGTTTGAATTTTAAATTTTAAATTTGTCCGTAAAACTTAAAATGAGGTAAATTTAGGATTACCACAGGTAGGCTGGAGGAAAGTGTGGCTCTGGTCGAAGCAGATAACGGGGCGGATCTTGATTTCTCCCCCGCGCTCGCGACGCTAGCGAGGGCGACGGGGGACTCCTCAATCCCGTAGGAGATTGTTACAACCCAGCTAATGGCAGCACACCAAGCTAGCTTAGATTGACAAGTTGGGTACAGTTTGGTAGGATACAACAAGAGAATCTGAGGGAGAAGAGAACGAGGAGAAGAGGAAAGTAGTCTCGGCTACAGTAGTCATTATCGATTGCCCTTCTGTTCTCCCTTTCCTCTCTTTACATAGGCACCTGGACTTCCACGCTAGACAGAACCAGGTCCAGCTCAGCCACATGCGCCTCAGTATGCCTTCTAGTTGCTGGCGTCAGAGGCCCAGTAGCAGGGGGCGTGACATTGCCCTCTCCTATGAAACCTGCTTGACCCCAAGCAGGTGCAGCTGGGTAATCTTGCAGAAGGCGATCTTTGTTCTCCCAAGTTCGCCAAGAATCTGGCAGTGAAGACCATTGGACTTGTACAAGCACAGTTGGAGAGGAACCGGTGTCAATAGTCTTAGTATCAAGAATATATAACGGTTCAATACTTGCCTCCATGGACACACAAGCTTCTGGAAGATCTGGTTGAGCTATAGCATCAGATGGGATAGCCTTCTTCAGCAATGATACATGCACCACGGGATGAATATGACTTTCAGGAGGCAACTGCAATTTATAAGCTACAGCGCCCACTTTTTGAATTATCTTGTAAGGCCCAAAGTATTTGTAACTGAGTTTTTGATTAGAACGACGAGCGATAGATGTCTGCACATACGGCTGCAACTTCATAAACACCTCATCACCCACATCAAATGATCGCTCAACTCTTTTCTTGTCAGCTTGGCTCTTCATGCGTTGTTGTGCTCGCAACAATTGTTGTTGTATCAGCTTGGTCATGTCATCTTTATCTTTTAACCATTGTTCAAGATCAGGAGTATTGACTGTGGTGCCATCTTGAATGCTGAAGTGTTTTGGTTTATATCCATACAACACCTCAAAAGGAGATTTGCCCAACGCAGAATGCCAAGTTGTATTATACCAATATTCTGCTAGAGAAATCCATTTGGACCATTTCGTTGGACAAGCTTGAGTCATACATCGCAAATAGGATTCTAAGCATTGATTTAATCTCTCTGTCTGCCCATCAGTTTGCGGGTGGTAACTAGAGCTTAAATTCAATGTGGTGTCAGTGAGCTTGAACAGTTGTTGCCAAAATGTACTAGTGAATATCTTATCCCTGTTTGAAATAATGACTTTTGGCAACCCATGCAATTTATAAATATGATCCACGAAGAGTTGAGCAATGGAACTAGCAGTATAAGGATGTGACAGTGGCAAAAAATGCCCATACTTAGTGAATTTGTCGACAATGACCAAGATGGTATCATACCTCGATGACTTTGGCAAACCTTCAATAAAATCAAGACTGATAATGTCCCAAGCTTTCTCTGGAATTGGTAACGGTTGGAGAAGCCCTGGGGTCCGAGTATGCTCAGACTTGGCTTGTTGACACACTTGGCACTTACTAATATATGAGACCACATCTTGCTTCAATTTTGGCCAAGAAAATAGACTTTTGACCTTTTGATAAGTTGCTGTTATGCCACTATGACCACCAATACCACTGCTGTGAAGAGCTAACAGAATAGCTTGCTTAGCCTCTTCATGGTTACCCAACCAGATTCGATCATGATATTTAATCACTCCATCATGTAAGGCGTAACCATTATCATCTGGGCTAGAAATGCTTAGCTGAGTGAGAAGTTGCTTTGCCTTAGGATCTTCCAAATAGCTCTCCACGACAATCTCTAACCATTTAGGTTTGCTAACCGAGATGGCCACCAATTCTTGAGAACCTTGACATCGAGATAATGCATCAGCGGCAGAATTGGCTGATCCTTCCTTGTACTTGACCTTGTATTGTAAACCCAACAGTTTACAAAAAGCCTTGTGTTGAATGGAATTTGTCAGATGTTGAGACTCCAAATGTACCAAACTCTTGTGATCGGTGAAAATTGTGAATTCTTTATGTTGTAAATATTGTTTCCATTTCCCGACTGCCAATATTAAGGCTAAGCATTCCTTCTCATATGTGGACAGAGCTTGTGTCCGAGAACTAAGGGATTTGCTAAGGTAAGCAATTGGGTGACCTCTTTGAGATAGTACTGCACCAATACCTTGACCTGAAGCATCTGTGTGGATATCAAAAGACTGCTTAAAGTCTGGTAAGGCCAAAACCGGTGCTTGAATAAGAGCTTGTTTCAGTACCCCAAATGCGACTTCCATGGTGCTTGTCCAAATAAACTGGGTGTTCTTCTTCAATAATTCTGTAAGTGGCCTACTTATTGCACCATAGCTAGCAATGAACTTTCTGTAGTAACCCGCTAAGCCCAAAAATCCCCGCAATTGCTTTACAGAATTGGGTGTAGGCCAATCTTTGATAGCTTGAATTTTGGTAGGATCTGTAGCCACTCCTTCCGCACTGATGATATGCCCGAGGTATTCCAACTCGGGTTGAGCAAATGAACACTTAGAGGCCTTGAGATACAACTTGTTTTGCTGCAAAATTATCAGTACTTGTTCTAATAGAGAATTATGGCCTTCCAGTACGCTGATATACTAGAATATCATCCATGAAAATAAGCACACCCTTGCGCAATAATGGAGCAAACAACAGATTCATAGCCTTCTGAAATGTTCCTGGAGCATTAGTAAGGCCGAACGGCATTACCTTAAACTCCCAATGACCGTGATGTGTCTTGAAAGCTGTTTTATATTCTTCACCGGGTAAGAGCTGAATCTGATGATACCCACTACGGAGATCCAATTTGGTAAACCACCTTGTACCATGTAGTTCATCCAACAATTCATCGACAATTGGTAATGGATATCTGTTTTTCACCGTCAGTTCATTGAGATAACGATAGTCCACACACATACGCCAACCTCCATCTTTCTTTTTGACCAAAATCACAGGCGAAGCATATGGACTAGTACTAGGTTGAATAACACCACGGTCCAACATATCCTTTATTTGGCGTTCCAATTCATCCTTTTGAGATGGAGCATAACGGTAAGGTTTCTTTTGAATTGGCACCGCTCCAGGAATTAATGGAATTGAGTGATCAAAAGATCTTTGCGGAGGCAAATCAGCTGGTTCTTGAAATGCCAAAGAATATCTATCTAGGATAGACTTGGTGGAAGCTGGAACAACACTTGCGGATGGCTGTTCAGTAGCTGAATTTAACTGCACCATGTGAGCAACAGCTCCATGTTGTACTAGGTGAGATAATTGCTTTCGAGACAATCTTGGGCAGTAGGCTGTATTATCAGTGATTCCCCTCAAGGTAATGCGTCGACCTTCATGATTAAACCGCATTTTTTTACGGCGCCAACTAACCCACATTTCACCATTGCCAATTTTTTCAAGCCACTCCATACCCAGAATAATATCATAGCCTTTAAGCTTTAGCACACGCATATCAGCCTCGAATTTATGTTGCTGAACTCCCCATTTCAAGGCAGAAATACCATCCGTACTAAGCATTGTAGACCCATCTGCAAGAGCCACATGAGAGGTAGATAATTGTTGCACAGGCAGCTGCAACCTTTCAACCAGATCAGAAGTGATAAAATTCCCAGAACTCCCAGAATCAATTAAGATCAACACTTGATGCTTGCCAATATAGCCCTGTAGACGCAATGTTTTCTTGCCTTTGGTGCCTTGTGTAGCTGCTGGAGACAAGCAGAGTATTTCTTCACTAGTGTCACTACCACTTCCAGTATCCTCAGGATCAGCATCACTTTCAGATACGGCTTCTAATTGTAAAGCTTCGTATAACTCCTCCATAACAGCCAGGGAAATTTGTTGAGGACATTTATGACCTGGAGCATACTTTCCACCACACTTGAAGCACTCGCCACGAGCACGTCGCTGAGCTTTGAGTTCAGCAAATTTAGACAATTGTGTTTTTTGAGTTGCATACGGAGCAGCCCCAGCAGGTATTTGTGCTTCAGCTGGATGAGGTCCTAGTGCACCTGGACCAGCCTGATTATGCCATTTCCTTGGCTCATAACGAGGACGCCGAGCATCATGTAATTGAGATTCCTGTAATAAGGCCAAAGTAATCGCCGCATCAACCGTTCTTGGTTTATGCAAGATAATAGCAGATCTAATTTCTTTCTTTAAGCCTTTCAGGAACTTTGCAACAAAGAAGGTGTCATCCAGACTAGAGTTGTGTGTTAACAACTGATGCATCAGAAGCTCAAATTCCTGATGATAACTAGCAACATCACTAGTTTGCCTAATTTGTAACGTTTTGGTCATGTTGGTGTAATACACATCTTTGCCAAACTTTTGACAAACTGCGACACATAAATGGACCCAACTATCTATGTCATGTCTCATAAGTCTGAAGCCACAGAGCTGCTGTACCTATGAAGTGTAATGTAGCATAGTCTACTTTATATTCATCAGGGACATGAAACATATGAAAATACTTTTCAGCTTTCTCTTCCCATATTTTTGGGTTACTACCGTCAAACTTAGGAAAATTAGTCTTAGGCATGCGAAACTCCCTAAGATTTTCTCTACTCTGCCTGTCATGTCTCCCCAAAGTAAATTCATTAGAAAACCCAGCACGCTCTCTAGAAGGACCTGATTCATGCTGGTTTCGAGGGATACGACACTCACCATTGCCCAGGACATGCGCAAAGGCAGTGCCCTGGTTTGCAGTTTCTTCACGGTGCCCATCCAGGCCGGAGTTTTGATTGGCAGTAGCAGCAGCAGTAATAGCACCTTCCAGAGAAGTGATGCGCGTGCCCAACCCCTCAACTTGTGTCTCTAGACTTGAGACCTTGTTGGAAACATTCTCTTGGGATTTTAGAAGACGCTCAGATGTCACACTGAGTTCCTTTATAGTTATTGCATTTTGGGTCGCTGCAGCTTGAGCTGCCTTTGCCGCTTCAGCTGTTGGAGTCATGAGCGCCAACAGATTACGCACTTGGCCATCCATCTGCTCAACAGTCATGGTCGTCGCCCCAAGTTGTTGCTCGACGACCACCATCCTTGCCGTAAGTGTCGGAGGTCGAGGAGGACGCGCCGTGATGTCTAACTCCACCCACGCCGAATCTACCGCCGCCTTGCCTGACAAGTACTAGGACAAGCCGTTCCTTTGCCAATCAGGCAATCCGCCGCCGGAACCAGGTTGATTCGATCGAGTGGCCGGATTTTACCACTAGTGCAATCTGCACCAGCAACCGTCACCATCCACCGAATCCGTAGCCAAATGATCCCGTCACCAAAGATGTCGGCTCCGACGCTGCTTGAATACGAGCAGCCACCACCCGTCACCGGGATGGACACAAATCACAGGGGATTGGGGTGGGGGGGGGGGGGGGGGGATTTTTTTGTGGAGATTTTCTGGTAGAGATCCGAAGATCGTAGGCTTTGATACCAATTGTTACAACCCAGCTAATGGCAGCACACCAAGCTAGCTTAGATTGACAAGTTGGGTACAGTTTGGTAGGATACAACAATAGAATCTGAGGGAGAAGAGAACGAGGAGAAGAGGAAAGTAGTCTCGGCTACAGTAGTCATTATCGATTGCCCTTCTGTTCTCCCTTTCCTCTCTTTACATAGGCACCTGGACTTCCACGCTAGACAGAACCAGGTCCGGCTCAGCCACATGCGCCTCAGTATGCCTTCTAGTTGCTGGCGTCAGAGGCCCAGTAGCAGGGGGCGTGACAGAGATCATGAGAACGGGTCGAAGCTACCCGATGGCGAGGAGGCGTCGGAATCCCCGATGAGGATGGCGCAGATGAAGTGTGACGGAGGTGGAGAAATCCCTAGTGAGGATGGCACAGTGGAGGCGCGACAGAGACGCTCTCTCTCCACGGTGGCGCTGCTCCGTCGGTAGTGGAAGCCCTTGCCACCGTCACGAGCGCGCAGGAGAAATCAAGCTCCGTCCCATCATCTGGTTTGACCAAAGCCTCACCGTCTCCGGCTAGTCTGAGGTAATCCCAAATTTACCTCACGGGCAAAGTCTAAACTTAAAATTCGTATTGCTGACAAGTTTTTGAATTTTTTTTTCAGGAAATCTTATATGTTTGATTGTGCATTCTAGAAAAGTTTCCTCAGACATATGGTTTGTCAATAAACTCATTTTAAGTTTCACGATCAAACTTTAAACTCAAAATTCAAACTATCTAGAAAAAAAAGTAAATCTTATATTTTCGTTTTTGCATTATGGGAGATTCGGACAAACAGTTTGTGAACAAACATTAATTTAGGCTACATACGAACTAAGTGTTGAGTGATTTTTGGTTGGATCCACTAGTATACGTTTGATTGGCTTTGGATGGTTGATCATCCCTAGACTTTTGATCTGAATGTCATTGAAGTTACATCCATAAAACATAGGCACACAACTAAGAGTAATCCAGGCTGATGAAAGAATGGAAAAGAAGTGGCATCATCTGGGAAGCCACTGAGTCGTCGCCGAGTAGAAATAGAACGACCAAATTGGTGTGAACAGGCCACTCGAACGGTGACTGACGAATATTAACGGTCAGGCTGGCAACACATACCGAATCTTCGCTGAACCTGGACGCATGAGCACAAGGCAGCGAAACACGCGGACTGGTGGACTGGAAGCACACGACGTCAGTGGTATGATCCAAACGGATCGATTCGTGCGGACCGATTCATCCGTTCACTAAATTTGGATCGCACATGCATCGTTCTGGATAGTGAGCGCGTCCTCCCTTGTTCTCCCTTTGGCCACCCTGAGCCCTCCCACCAATGGGATGAAAGGCACACAGAAGGATCTCCTCTTTCCCAAACCCTTGCCCTCCATCTCCGCCGCTACCCCTAGGCATCATCGTCATCTGCTCTTTAGGCTGCCGTTGCCATCACCATTTCCCAGTGGCTCGTGCTTCCCACCAACCACGTTCTCTAGCCACCGAATGTACCATTGACAAAAGTTCTGGCCGCCTGTTGCCGCCCCCGGTCGTTGTTGCCACTTCCCCATTTCCAGCAAGGACGCATACCGCGCGCGTTGTGGAGTTGGATGTGCACTGTCCTTCATCCCTCCATCGGCCACGGCAGCAACTCTGGGCGCATCGCTCCGCGGTACACCCACAACGTGCTCGTTTGACGGCCCGATCGACTTTGAGGTATAAATCGAGTCCAAATTCCATTCTCTTCCATTGCAATGGCTTGAGCATAGACATTGGACTGGCCAAATTTCTTTCTTTTGTGCAGATGAGTAGCAAGGCAATCGAGTATTTCTACAAAAATGTCATTGAATCATTGTTAGACGAGGAGTCCGACGGTGAGAACGGACTCTTGTTCGCCGCTGCAAGCATGGCTCACTGGTCAAACCTTGCCATAGCAAGCGTGGACCGAATGGGTCGATCGCTGCGCACACTAGCCTGGCAGGCCAGAAAGCCAACCAAAACTTGTCTGCCGGCAAACCCAAACAGATAGAAACGGCCCATTTGGATCGCATTTTTGGGTCGCCCCGCTGAAGATGCCCTTATTCCAGTGTCCATTTTATGTTGAAGTTACTTTGATTATATATCCACAACAATTTGCATAAATCTAGCAAGTAGTGCGAGTTTTATTCAATATATTTTTCGGAAAGGGAAAAACTCCAGCCTTGATGCATAAAACCTCTTATTAAAGTTTTATTCCATATTAGTTACTATGGTAAACTGGGATGACATGAGGCCTGCATGCTGCCACTTCCAATATGCTTACAGTACTGAACTTGATTTGCAGTACCCTCTAGCGTGTGCACAAATGCACCAGAAATGGTAAATACCTAGTACTATATATTACAAATAGTAACGTACACGTTAAATAAGTATTAACCTCTAAAAAGGGTAAAAACTTAGGACTTGTAGTAAAGAAGTTCTTAGTACAGCTTACCCGAACAACCCACACAAGAACAAGTGTAGTAGCACCTTCTTGGTTAGTGGTGGTCTTGTCTTCCTACGGTCACACAGTAATGATGATTAGATAAGTTTTAGATCGGCTAGTAGTAGCTAATGCGTAGGAGAATAGAAACTACTCATCGAAGAAATCGACATAATTTCTAACCCAACTAGTAATAAAAAAAAGGTGAGGTTATTACTGGCTTTTACGTACGTGTAAGAGTCAGGTAATTTCCAGCACTTTTCACTACGTACTGAACACATATACTTAAATCTTAAGCAAGATGAGCATTTCTGCACTACATCTCTATATATCTCTTGTGTTTTTCGCAGGCGTGTCGTTTGATCAGATATTCAGATGACGCGGTTACATATGAGTCGCAGTTTTGAATTTGAGAAAAAAACAGGCACAGATGCATGCAGGAATGCAGGGGCAAACCTCTCTACGAAGAAGGCGATGGGGCAGAGGAAGACGGAGGCGAACATGAAGCGATAGGCGACCAAGACGCGTGCATCCATGCCGTCGTTGAGCGCGAGCTTGATGAGAATATTCAGCACCGAGAAGAGTAACTGCACCCCCACCATCCCCGCCGCCGGCCTCGCCGCCTCCGCCACCATCCTGCACCCTCCTCCTCCTCCCTCCATCGCTCTCAAGCAAATGCACCTGCTGGGCAGCGCAGGCTATAGACTAGTATATGTAGGATGTGATCGCCAATGCGTGCTACATGCCGGGAACGTGAGGGGGTCGTCATGGCCCGGGAATGTGTCGCAAGCTTGGTGGTAGGATCGGTTGCTGCCTCGGATTTGCTTGATCTGGTATCCTTTGGATGGATGCGCACGTGCTGGTGCAAAGAGTGCGCACAGCCTCGTCTATATCGGCACCGAAAGAGGGAGTGTACGTAGGATGGAGAAGATGCGACCAATGGTTTCTTTCGTTTCCATCCACAAAGTCAATCAGTCTATCTATCTATCTTTTACACTATTAAAGCGGCAGAAAATAAAACGTTTCCATAGACTAAAGTATCTATATATCTAAACTACGATACGTATTGATCGCTGCGATTCCAGTCACTGAATGGTGGAGTACACTCATTGAAATCAACGCTCTCATTTTGCTGGTAGCTCGCTGCCTTTTTGTGCCGCGAGATTTGGACATAGTTTGAGCTTTGGAAAAAAGCTAAGGTGTGTGTGGACGTCCAGGAGTAGTAGATTAGAAGAATGGTGTGCGGTGTGGGGAGATGAGCCTGATCGTCTGTGATCGTGGCGAGTCAGGGGTCTGAATCTTGTAAAATTCTACTTCTCTGCCTTAATATAAAAGACACCACAGCTTATGTGTTCCTGAAAAAAGATTTAAACGTCTGATAATCTATGTGTTCCTGAAAAAAGATTTTAACGTCTGATAATCTATCTATCCATTGATTAAGATTTGAAAATCAATGTACCCCCCCCCCCCCCCCCCCGTGTCGCCCTCCTCTGGCGACAAGGGGGGAACCCTAGCCGCCGCCGCCTCTAGCCCCTCCACCCCTCTCCCTTGCTTCGCCGCCGCCGGAGGGGGGCCGGCAAAGCCACGCGCGCCCCCGGGGAAGGTGGCGGCGGGGCATTCTCTCCCCCTCCCGCGTCCCCTGGCGAGAAGGAGCTCGCCCGGGCGCGGCGATGGGCGGCGGGCGCGGTGGGCCGGCGGGCCGGGCGCCGGCGGGGCTGCGGGCGGCCTTGGTGGTGCGCGGCCAGGTCGAGGTCGGGGAGCGGAGGTGGTGCTGCGGGGCGCGGCGGGGCTTGGCGGCGCGCGCACGGGCCCAGATGGGCTCCTGCGGGCCTGCTCGGGCTTTCTCCGGGTCGCTGGCTCGGCCTGGTCGGCCGGCGTGGCGGCGGCCTGGCTCGGCGACCCCACGACGACCCCATCCGCACCCCTGGTGGTACGAAGCAGCGCGGCGGCGGGCGGAGCTCCGGCTCCTCCCAGATGTGGCGGCGTCGACGGTGGCTCACAGCTGCTGTCCGGCGAGGGTGGGCGGGGTGGCGGCCCCTCTCCCCTGCTTCTTCCTCTGCGGGTGGTGGTCGACCGGTTGCTGTCGGTTGCTCGTCGCGACGGCGTCGGCTCCTACCGACGGTGAGGTTGGTGGTCCTACGTGGTGTGGCGTCGTCGCCGCGTGGGAGGTGCTTGTGCCAGTGGTTCGCAGGACGGCGGTGTTGTGGGTCTCCCTCATCTCCGTTCGGCAACGTGGGAGTGCGGAGGTTCGGCTGCTCCGAGCGAAAGCTGATGGCACGACAGCTATGGATGTCGCTATCCTCTTGGGGGCCTTCATGGAGCCTTCGACCTCCTCCGCTCCCGGAGCATAGTTCTTCGGGTGAAAGCCTAGGCCGTGGCAGGGCCGGACGACAGCATCGATCCACGTCGCTTCCCTCTTGGGGGCGTCGTCTTGAAGACTTTGTTCCCCAGCGTGCTTTCCTGAGGCTGGACTTGTACGACATCGCGGCGGGTGGCCGGCGATGTGTGAGGTCCGTGTGGTGGCTTGTGTGGCAACGATGGCGGTGGTGAGCGACGGTCTGGTAGCGTCAAGACCTTGGCTTCGGCGAGCGTCCGAGCTTCTTCGTCTTGTGCTTCGCTTGCGGTGGAGTCGGAGCCGCTATGGTTTGTCGAGTTTCTTCATTTGAGCAGCGTACGATGACCTGCAGGGTGGCCCTCTGGCGATGATTTTCCTCGGCGCATGTCTTGCGCTTATCCTCTTCAGAGCTCGTCATCAGAGTCGGAGCCGCCTGTTGCTTCACGAGGAGTCACTTGTTTGGCGGTGGCCGGCTTGAGCTTCACAATGCCGCTTCGGCGAGGTCTTGGTGGTTGGTTCTTCGGTGAAGTCAGAGTCGCTGAAGAGTGATGACGATGACGTTGAAGGTCAACCGCGACAACTTCTCGCTTCGGTGGCCTGTGTATCTTGTGTGGGTTGCCAGGGTGGCTCTGTGCCCCCGCGGCGGTTGTGGTCCATGACGGTCGTCGGGGCACTTGTTTCGGTTTTCGGCCGGTTTCCCGCTAATAAACTGGCCAAATTCTGTACTTCTTCTTTATTAATGAAAATGGCAAGTCTTTTGCCTCGTTTCAAAAAAAAAATCAAAGTACCTAAAGTATTCACTCTGCCTATATATATCTACTCTCTTTGTTCCAAATTAGATGTTGAGGCTTTGGTCAGATTTGGTCTAGATATAGATGTATCTAGACGTGTTTCAGTGTGTGATAACCCCCAAGAGCAGGGGATCATTGTAGCACCTCTTAATGTGGAAGTAGGGTATCGATCCGTAGGAGCAAGAAGGAAACGCGAATGTTTCCTACAACTAAAGTGTCACAAGTTCTAGTTGGTTATGCACTAGTCAATTTTAGGGAGTAATGGAAGTTGATTTGATTAAATAAAATAAGTGTAACAAAATAGTAATAAAAAGTGTCCCAATCCTCTTTGAACTCAAGAGGAAAAGACAAAGGTTTTCTAGTATAGGAACAATGGACATGGGTTCGCTCTATCATCTCTCTCAATCTATGGTGGTTATCATGTTATAGATAATAAAAAATAGACACAATAGTTATGTTTAGTGGTAATGTTTATGATGGCTACATGTCCTAAAACACATAGTTGAAAGAAGTACTCCTTTGTGTTGTTGTTATCACCCTCGTAAGGACAACGTTGGTTATTATCACACCACACATTATACTCCTCCATTTTTACCCCGAGATAAAGCATGTAGTGCTGCATCGACATGTCACTCAATGCATACGCCATCTATCACTTGGCCATCTAGTACCTACATACATCATAGTACTATATGGTAAACATTTTAGACATGGATGCAATGATTTATCTGGTATGTGAAGGATCACATCTCTTCCATTTACCTATACTTGGTGTCGTTGCCTATTCGACAGTACTCCATAGGAGGGATCCTCATGGAGGGGAGAAGAAGTAGGGGCCATTGGGCGGAGAGTCCTCGGACGGTGGTACGCGATTTACCCAGCTTCGGACCACCTGCACGATGGCAAGGCCTACTGCTGCTTGTCTGGAATTATTTGGGCACTTTCGCGTTGTTACAATGAGTTGTGGTTGTGCCTCTAGGGCTCCTGGGATCCGGCTTATAAAGGCGCACGGATCTAGGGTTTACATGGAGAGTCCTAGCCGGAATACAAGTTGCCTAACTACGGTACAATGTCTTGCCGTGTACGTCAAGGATCCGCCTTCCATCGGGGTCATTCAAGATCCGGATACTTCATGGGCCTTCACGGATCCGGCCTCCTTCGTAGGTCGGTTGGGATCCGGCTTCCTGTTCCTGGGCTAGACTTCATCCTTCAGGATCTACAGCAACTGGGCCGCCCGATGTGCCACATGCCACATCACCAACTATGGGCCACCCGGGCTTGCCGGATCTAGGCACTGCCGTTGATATTCCCATAAAGTATACCCACAACAGTAGCCCCCGAAGTTCTCCGAGATTCATCATTCCTCTGACTTCATTCAGCTCGGATCCGAAGAGAATCTTGAAGAGCTTCCAAAACTTCCTTGTTTCCGATATTATCTTCTCGGAAATCTCCTGATCTTCAGTAATGGCAACGTAGCAGATTTTCCACTTTTCCCGCGCACAACTTTCTTTTTTCCCGCACTAAATTTTCGGAGATGCGAATCTTTAGCCGGAAATTTCGGGAGCGCACAGTTAAGTTACCTCCACGTCGTTTAACCGCTTTTAACCTAAGACACGTGTCACGCATCCAACGGTGTGACCATTCAGTTTCCACCGTCGGATCCGAAACACGAATCTCCGCGCGAGGTCTATAAATACCCCCACGCGCGGTAACTTTTCATTCTTTCACCCCCTCACCCACTTTGTCTTCTTCCTCGCGCCGCGCCGCCAGCTAGATCTCGAATCCGGCGAGCTTCTCCACGGAAAGCTTCGCGCGCCGCCACTCTAAGCCTCCCCTTGCGCCAAGATCGTTACGGTTGATCGGGAAATTCTTTCCGCCACCGATTCGTGGTCAAAAAGCGAGGTTTGCTTCAAGTCCGGCGACCTTCACTTCACCGGAGCTCCGTCGGACCACCGCGCCATTAACGGTACGTGCGCCGGCCCCGTAGAAGAAAGACTTAGTGTAGATCCAGTTACTCAATTTAATTTCGTATGGGTGCAGCCGGAAGCATGTCACATGGTTCACCAATCTGTACTGGTAGTTCTCCGAATAGCCCGGAACCCAGCACACTAGAACCAATCTGCCCGGAACCCATTGCATACTTGCCACCATATGTTTCCGACATCAGGCTAGCTCAACCATTCTCCGCCTCTTCCAGCACCGTACTAGGCCGGATCCCCACTCCCGAAGAAGTTCAAGAAGAACTCGAGGGACAAGCCAGGATGGCAGCCAAGGTACAGGAGGCGGAAGCGAAGAAGGCTTCCAAGGCAAAGGTCCAGGAGGGCGAGAAGGGCCAGTGGTGGCCTTGTGAAATCAAGGACTCGGAGCTGAGAGACCTCCAAAGCGAAGGCATGATTTCTCCGCAATGGAGTTTCATGTACGAATCCGACGTCCCCAAACCAGACGCGGACGAAGTGGTCCT
Organism: Lolium perenne; assembly: GCF_019359855.2. Lineage (NCBI taxonomy): Eukaryota > Viridiplantae > Streptophyta > Magnoliopsida > Poales > Poaceae > Lolium > Lolium perenne. Next base: position 215,580,762 of record NC_067250.2, on the reverse strand, counting down.
GACAAAGGCCTGGGTTGAGCGCGGATTATCGCTCCCCTGTTCGGAGTTTTTCCTCTCTGTCCTCAGCATCTATGGGCTTCAGCCTCATAACATCTGCCCGAACTCCTATCTCCTCCTTTCAAACTTTGTCACACTCCGTGAAGGACATCTCGGAATCCGCCCGGACGTCAAACTCTGCAATTCTTCTTCCGGGTAAAGAAAGAAACCAAGGACAAGAACATGGTGAATTGCGGCAGCATGACCTTCATGCTCCGTCCTGGCCGCATGTATCCGCCACACGACTCCCACGAATCCGTCCGGTACTGGAATGTCGGATGGTTCTACGTGAAGAATGCCGCCGTTCCGGGTGTCAATGAAGGGCTGCCTGATGCGTGCAGTTAACACACGTCCGTTGGGAACCCCAAGAGGAAGGTGTGATGCGTACAGTAGCAAGTTTTCCCTTAGAAAGAAACCAAGGTTTATCGAACCAGTAGGAGCCAAGAAGCACGTTGAAGGTTGATGGCGGCGGGATGTAGTGCGGCGCAACACCAGGGATTCCGGCGCCAACGTGGAACCTGCACAACACAACCAAAGTACTTTGCCCCAACGAAACAGTGAGGTTGTCAATCTCACCGGCTTGCTGTAACAAAGGATTAGATGTATAGTGTGGATGATGATTGTTTGCAGAAAACAGTAGAACAAGTATTGCAGTAGATTGTATTTAATGTAAAATAATGGACCGGGGTCCACAGTTTACTAGAGGTGTCTCTCCCATAAGATAAATAGCATGTTGGGTGAACAAATTACAGTTGGGCAATTGACAAATAGAGAGAGCATGACAATGCACATACATGATATGATAAGTATAGTGAGATTTAATTGGGCATTACGACAAAGTACATAGACCGCTATCCAGCATGCATCTATGCCTAAAAAGTCCACCTTCAGGTTATCATCCGAACCCCTTCCAGTATTAAGTTGCAAACAACAGACAATTGCATTAAGTATGGTGCGTAATGTAATCAATAACTACATCCTCGGACATAGCATCAATGTTTTATCCCTAGTGGCAACAGCACATCCACAACCTTAGAACTTTCTCATCCTTTGTCCCAGATATAAGGAGGCATGAACCCACTATCGAGCATAAATACTCCCTCTTGGAGTTAAGAGTAAAAACTTGGCCAGAGCCTCTACTAATAACGGAGAGCATGCAAGATCATAAACAACACATAGGTAATAGATTGATAATCAACATAAAATAGTATTCTCTATCCATCGGATCCCGACAAACACAACTTATAGCATTACAGATAGATGATCTTGATCATGTTAGGCAGCTCACAAGATCCAACAATGAAGCACATAAGGAGAAGACGACCATCTAGCTACTGCTATGGACCCATAGTCCAGGGGTGAACTACTCACTCATCACTCCGGAGGCGACCATGACGGTGAAGAGTCCTCCGGGAGATGATTCCCCTCTCCGGCAGGGTGCCAGAGGCGATCTCCTGAATCCCCCGAGATGGGATTGGCGGCGGCGGCATCTCAGTAAGGTTTTCCGTATCGTGGCTCTCGGTACTGGGGGTTTCGCGACGGAGGCTTTAAGTAGGCGGAAGGGCAGGTCAGGGGGCCACACGAGGGCCCCACACGCCAGGGCCGCGCGGCCAAGGCCCAGGCCGCGCCACCCTGTTGTGGCGGCGCCTCGTGGCCCCACTTCGTCTCTCCTTCGGACTTCTGGAAGCTTCGTGCAAAAATAGGACCCTGGGTGTTGATTTCGTCCAATTCCGAGAATATTTCCTTTGTAGGATTTCTGAAACCAAAAAGCAATGAAAACAAAGAATCGGCTCTTCGGCATCTCGTTAATAGGTTAGTGCCGGAAAATGCATAAATATGACATAAAGTATACATAAAGCATGTAGATATCATCAATAATGTGGCATGGAACATAAGAAATTATCGATACGTCGGAGACGTATCAGCATCCCCAAGCTTAGTTCCTGCTCGTCCCGAGCAGGTAAACGATAACAAAGATAATTTCTGGAGTGACATGCCATCATAACCTTGATCATACTATTGTAAGCATATGTAATGAATGCAGCGATCAAAACAATGGTAATGACATGAGTAAACAACTGAATCATAAAGCAAAGACTTTTCATGAATAGTACTTCAAGACAAGCATCAATAAGTCTTGCATAAGAGTTAACTCATAAAGCAATAAATCAAAGTAAAGGTATAGAAGCAACACAAAGGAAGATTAAGTTTCAGCAGTTGCTTTCAACTTATAACATGTATATCTCATGGATAGTGTCAATGTAAAGTAATATAACAAGTGCAATATGCAAGTATGTAGGAATCAATGCACAGTTCACACAAGTGTTTGCTTCTTGAGGTGGAGAGAAATAGGTGAACTGACTCAACATAAAAGTAAAAGAAAGGTCCTTCAAAGAGGAAAGCATCGATTGCTATATTTGTGCTAGAGCTTTTATTTTGAAAACATGAAACAATTTTGTCAACGGTAGTAATAAAGCATATGTATCATGTAAATTATATCTTACAAGTTGCAAGCCTCATGCATAGTATACTAGTAGTGCCCGCACCTTGTCCTAATTAGCTCGGATTACCAGGATTATCATCGCAATACACATGTTTTAACCAAGTGTCACAAAGGGGTACCTCTATGCCACCTGTACAAAGATCTAAGGAGAAAGCTCGCATTTGGATTTCTCGCTTTTGATTATTCTCAACTTAGACATCCATACCGGGACAACATAGACAACAGATAATGGACTCCTCTTTAATGAATAAGCATGTAGCAACAATTAATGTTCTCATATGAGATTGAGGATATATGTCCAAAACTGAAACTTCCACCATGATTCATGGCTTTAGTTAGCGGCCCAATGTTCTTCTCTAACATTATGCATGCTCTAACCATTTAATGAGTGGTAAATCTCCCTTACTTCAGACAAGACGAACATGCATAGCAACTCACATGATATTCAACAGAGAGTTGATGGCGTCCCCAGGAGCATGGTTATCGCACAACAAGCAACTTAATAAGAGATAAAGTGCATAAGTACATATTCAATACCACAATAGTTTTTAAGGCTATTTTGTCCCATGAGCTATATATTGCAAAGGCGAATGATGGAAATTTAAAGGTAGCACTCAAGCAATTTACTTTGGAATGGCGGAGAAATACCATGTAGTAGGTAGGTATGGTGGACACAAATGGCATAGTGGTTGGCTCAAGGATTTTGGATGCATGAGAAGTATTCCCTCTCGATACAAGGTTTAGGCTAGCAAGGTTATTTGAAACAAACACAAGGATGAACCGGTGCAGCAAAACTCACATAAAAGACATATTGTAAACATTATAAGACTCTACACCGTCTTCCTCGTTGTTCAAAACTCAATACTAGAAATTATCTAGACTTTAGAGAGACCAAACATGCAAACCAAATTTTAGCAAGCTCTATGTATTTCTTCATTAATAGGTGCAAAGTATATGATGCAAGAGCTTAAACATGAGCACAACAATTGCCAAGTATCAAATTATTCAAGACATTTTAGAATTACTACACGTAGCATTTCCCGATTCCAACCATATAACAATTTAACGAAGAAGATTCAACCTTCGCCATGAATACTATGAGTAAAGCCTAAGGACATATTTGTCCATATGCAACAGCGGAGCGTGTCTCTCTCCCACACAATGAATGCTAGGATCCATTTTATTCAAACAAAAACAAAAACAAAAACAAACCGACGCTCCAAGCAAAGCACATAAGATGTGATGGAATAAAAATATAGTTTCAGGGGAGGAACCTGATAATGTTGCCGATGAAGAAGGGGATGCCTTGGGCATCCCCAAGCTTAGACGCTTGAGTCTTCTTAAAATATGCAGGGGTGAACCACCGGGGCATCCCCAAGCTTAGAGCTTTCACTCTCCTTGATCATATTGTATCATCTCCCTCTCTTGATCCTTGAAAAATTCCTCCACACCAAACTCGAAACAACTCATTAGAGGGTTAGTGCACAATAAAAATTTACATGTTCAGAGGTGACATAATCATTCTTAACACTTCTGGACATTGCACAAAGCTACTGGACATTAATGGATCAAAGAAATTCATCCAACATAGCAAAAGAGACAACGCGAAATAAAAGGTAGAATCTGTCAAAACAGAACAGTTCGTAAAGACGAATTTTAAAGTGGCACCAGACTTGCTCAAATGAAAATGCCCAAATTGAATGAAAGTTGCGTACATATCTGAGGATCACTCACGTAAATTGGCATAATTTTCTGAGTTACCTACAGAGAATTAGGCCCAGATTCGTGACAGCAAAGAAATCTGTTTCTGCGCAGT